>NC_092158.1:55671353-55678853 GCF_045791955.1 Oncorhynchus clarkii lewisi | reverse complement strand
CCTCTTGCTTTCCTCTCCCTTTCGCTTTCCTTGGATTGCGTATTGAGTAGGAACATCAGCCTGGGTAGCAGCGGCAGAATCAGTGCTCCTCCTACCCTGCAGCCATCTGATTGTTAATGCTCATAGATTCATTCTGTTTGAATTGGAGTGCGGAGGTTTGTACCCCGTCCATCCGCAAGACGTTTAAATAGCCGTGGGGAGCCGCCCCCCCACCCCCACCCGGTCGTCTCCATACATCATTAGAGGGAGAGAGGGCGCGAGGGGTCACCGTTCTCTCCGCTCGCTCCTCGCTACCCTGCCAGGATTCTAGAAGGTGTTGACACTGCGTGGCTCTTTGATTGAGCTCATCTCGTATTTGTTTTGTTCTTGTGCCCCCCCCCCTCTCTCTCTCTTGCCCTCCAGTGTGTGTGTGTGTGTGTGTGTGTGTGTGTGTGTGTGTGTGTGTGTGTGTGTGTGTGTGTGTGTGTGTGTGTGTGTGTGTGTGTGTGTGTGTGCGTGCGTGCGTGCGTGTGTGTGTGTGTGCGTGTGTGTGTGTGTGTGTGCGTACACTGTTGAATTATTTACCACTTGTTATTTGCGGGAGCCTGGAGGACCCAGCTGGCCCAGTGTCCTCTCTGCTTGCAGAGCAAGGGAGCCTGGGAGGTAGCGCTGTTAAATTAGCCGCTAGAAGAGCCGCTGCACCACTCCGCTTCTCACTGTCCCTTCCCTCCGAGCCGCTATTCTGCTAGCGATCACTGCCTAGCCTAGCCTCCAAGCCTAGCCTCCAAGCCTAGCCTCCAAGCCTAGCCTCCAAGCCTAGCCTCCAAGCCCTCACAGACACCTTAACTCCCAGACACCTTAACTCCCAGACACCTTAACTCACAGACACCTTAACTCACAGACACCTTAACTCCCAGACACCTTAACTCACAGACACCTTAACTCCCAGACACCTTAACTCACAGACACCTTAACTCACAGACACTGGCTACGGCTACTGTTTTTTTTTCTTCTTCAATGCTTCGTTATTACATTTTAAAGAAATAACAGGTAAATGTAATTACTGCTTGGCTACAAGCTAGTTGCGTTGATCATATAATGAGCTTTGTGAATATTAAGCAATAATGATACTACCCAGATGAAGAATTATGTTTATACACGGCGCGCGTTATTTCATGTTTTGTTTATCAATTTAAAGTTCAAGATTTATTTTCTCCTCTCTTCTGTTTAAATTGGTGTACTGTACTCTGCAATGCCCAGTGCAGTGGCTCACTGATAAACTGGTTATAGCTAACACACTGGTAATAAGAGATCTAACACACTCCGACGCTGTGTGTTGCTCTGTGTGTTGCTGTTGGTGTCAGTGGCCCATGCTGGTCCTCAGTCTGACAGGTGTGTATTGATCTCGGCCCCGGGTGTCAGTAGAGTGTGGCCCCCTGGCCCTCAGGCTGGCCTGTACAGAGAGAGGGCCACTCCAGAGCTGCTCCTAACCCTGCTGCCTGCCAGCCTCGGCCAAACGGGAGGGCCCGCTGAAGGAAAATCAATCCCGCCACACACACAGGAGGCAGGATGCAGGAGACAGCCAGCAACAACCTCCAACTCTCCCTGCTGCTCCCTCTCTTTCTCCTCCTTCTCTCTTTCTACCCCCTCTTTCTCTCTCTTTCTCTCTCACCCTCCCCTCTCTCTCTCTCTCTCCCTCCCCCCTCTCTCTCTCTCTCTCTCTCTCTCTCTCTCTCTCTCTCTCTCTCTCTCTCTCTCTCTCTCTCTCTCTCTCTCTCTAACACACACACACACACATGCATGTGTGCACAATATTTTTCTCTCTTTCTCTCACTGTCCCTCTCTTTTCCCTCCATCTCCTTTTCTCTCTCCCTCTCTCTAATGCCCCAAACACTTACACGCAAATACTATCTTTCTCTCTATGCTTCCTCTCTCTCTTCCCCCTTATCCACCGATCTCCAGGGAGAGAGTAGTTGCAGCTGCTCACCATGATTGCTCAAACCTGGACACTTTTAATATGTGGGAATTAAAAACAACAGAAACCGTTGCGGTCCCTGAAGTACGCCATCAGGTGATGGCAGTGGAGGAAACAAGAACAGTGATGTATGTGAGGCTGTCGCCCTCTAATCCTTCCATTTTGTTTTGTTGTTGTTTGGTGTGTTTTTGTCTGGAGCTAAATGAGGCCTCCCATTGGTTGAGTGTGCGGATCCCTCTGTAATTCCCCTAGCCTCAGGTGACAAGTGTCGCCATGGTGACTCCCAGCCCTGACAGAGAAAAAAACCCAATTAGTGGAAAAGCTGTTGATTGGTTTGAGGCGGTAATTAACACAGGTGATGTTAATTAGTTCCCAAGAAACCAGTTATGGATCTGCTGGATGTGTGAGAGAGTGAGTCTGTGTGTGTGTGTGTGTGTGTGTGTGTGTGTGTGTGTGTGTGTGTGTGTGTGTGTGTGTGTGTGTGTGTGTGTGTGTGTGTGTGTGTGTGTGCGTGCGTGTGTGTGTGTGGGCGTGTGTGTGCGCGCGCGCGCGTGTGTGTGTGTCTGCGTGTGTGTCTGCGTGCGTGTGTGTTTGTTAGTATGAGGATATGTGTGGGAGAGAGTTCTGTAAAAAAAAATGACAATAATTACTGGCTGATACTTTATTGCTTGTGAAAGTTGTGGAAGATTTTAATATGCATGAGTTGGTCCCTTGTGAGCGGTGCAAGAGTTTGGAGCAGAAATAATTGAGTGTGTCTGATTAGGGAAAGGAGGACAACCTGAGAGAGGTGTTGCTCCTGTCAATATGCTACAGGCGGAGAGAAAAAGAGAGGAGAGGAGAAGAGAGAAAAAGAGAGGAGAAGAGAGAAAAAGAGAGGAGACGAGAGAAAAAGAGAGAAAAAGAGAGACGAGAGAAAAAGAGAGGAGAAGAGAGAAAAAGAGAGGAGAAGAGAGGAGAAGAGAGAAAAAGAGAGGAGAGGAGAAGAGAGAAGAGAGAAAAGGAGAGGAGAGGAGAAGAGAGGAGAAGGGAGAAAAAGAGAGGAGAAGAGAGGAGACGAGAGGAGAAGAGAGGAGACGAGAGGAGAAGAGAGGAGAAGAGAGAAAAAGAGAGGATAGGAGAGGAGAAGCGAGAAAAAGAGAGGAGAGGAGAAGAGAGAAAAAGAGAGGAGAAGAGAGGAGAAGAGAGAAAAAGATAGGAGAGGAGAAGAGAGGAGATGAGAGGAGAAGAGAGGAGACGAGAGGAGAAGAGAGGAGAAGAGAGAAAAAGAGAGGAGAAGAGAGGAGAAGAGAGAAAAAGAGAGGAGACGAGAGAAAAAGAGAGGAGAAGAGAGAAAAAGAGAGGAGACGAGAGAAAAAGAGAGGAGAAGAGAGGAGAAGAGAGAAAAGTTTCCTCTCCTCTCCTCTCCTCTCCTCTCCTCTCCTCTCCTCTCCTCTCCTCTCCTCTCCTCTCCCCTCCCTCCCTCCCTCTTACTATGCAGTCATCAGCCGGCCAGCCTAACCTTTGTGTCCGTGTCTTTTGAGCGGTGATTTGGCGTACTCTCCCGTGTCACATCCATCTCATACACTGAGAGCCTGCCTCTCCGTCTCTGACAGCAACACATACACACAAACACACACTTGCACACCCACACACACGTACACACATACACACACCCCCTCGAACACACACATGCACGCACACACACATGCACACTCACTCTCTCCGATCCTTCTCCCTCCCTTTCATATGGCCCCCTCTGAACTCCCATCATTCGTTTTTACGAGGTAGCAGTGTGTGGGTCCAGGGGTGGGATTGGCCACCGCTGGTGGTGGAGGGCATAAAGCTGTCAGAGAGGAGGGGGTGTGGTGAGGGTACTGTGACTGATGGCTGGTGGGTTCTGTGTGTGTGTGTGTGAGAGAGAGAGAAGGCTGCCCACATCCCTCTGCCTACTGCCCAGTCATGACTCCAACCTTATGGTTAGTAGACAAAGTCACAGCCCTACGCTTTGCATGAGGAGGATGTGGGAGTGTTGTGTACTACTACTATACTGATGGAGTGTGGTGTACTACTACTATACTGATGGAGTGTGGTGTACTACTACTATACTGATGGAGTGTGGTGTACTACTACTATACTGATGGAGTGTGGTGTACTACTACTATACTGATGGAGTGTGGTGTACTACTACTATACTGATGGAGTGTGGTGTACTACTACTTCTATACTGATGGAGTGTGGTGTACTACTACTATACTGATGGAGTGTGGTGTACTACTACTTCTATACTGATGGAGTGTGGTGTACTACTACTATACTGATGGAGTGTGGTGTACTACTACTTCTATACTGATGGAGTGTGGTGTACTACTACTACTATACTGATGGAGTGTGGTGTACTACTACTACTATACTGATGGAGTGTGGTGTACTACTACTACTATACTGATGGAGTGTGGTGTACTACTACTTCTATACTGATGGAGTGTGGTGTACTACTATTATACTGATGGAGTGTGGTGTACTACTACTACTATACTGATGGAGTGTGGTGTACTACTTCTACTATACTGATGGAGTGTGGTGTACTACTACTATACTGATGGAGTGTGGTGTACTACTACTATACTGATGGATTGTGGTGTACTACTACTATACTGATGGAGTGGGGTGTACTACTTCTACTATACTGATGGAGTGTGGTGTACTACTACTATACTGATGGAGTGTGGTGTACTACTACTATACTGATGGAGTGTGGTGTACTACTACTATACTGATGGAGTGTGGTGTACTACTACTACTACTATACCGATGGAGTGTGGTGTACTACTACTATACTGATGGAGTGTGGTGTACTACTACTATACCGATGGAGTGTGGTGTACTACTACTATACTGATGGAGTGTGGTGTACTACTACTATACTGATGGAGTGTGGTGTACTACTACTATACTGATGGAGTGTGGTGTACTACTACTATACTGATGGATTGTGGTGTACTACTACTATACCGATGGAGTGTGGTGTACTACTACTATACTGATGGAGTGTGGTGTACTACTACTATACTGATGGATTGTGGTGTACTACTACTACTATACCGATGGAGTGTGGTGTACTACTACTATACCGATGGAGTGTGGTGTACTACTACTATACTGATGGAGTGTGGTGTACCACTACTATGTTATTACTTGTGTTGTTATGTGTTAATAGCATAAAGACATTCCAGGAGTAGAGACCATGATGGATGACATCCTACATGTAATGGCAGCAGTGTAAGAGACACTCACGCTCAACTGATCTTAGATTATTTTATACTTGCTTTATATTTACACAATGGGGAATCATGTTTAATGCCCCACATGCAAGATCATCTATTTTTTTGTGCTGCTCGAGGTCTGTTTTGGAGTGTGTGATATTTCCAAAATAGTCTCCAACTTTCCATGAAATCATAAAATCCGTGCCAAACAACTGACACTTTTCTTTTGTCAGAGGAATTGTGAAATGGCAGAGTGTTTCTGCCAACTAGCCTAGTTCTGAAGCCTCTCCAGTGTGTTCATTACACCCACGGCTCAGACTACGTGTACTTATTTTGTTGTGAGTAGACTTATTTTGTTTGGTTAATCACCTGGCGGTTGTTGGGTAAATGCGTGACAGTTGTCACGGTTCTATCTGCGTACGTACGTGTGGAGGGCCACGCGCCAGACAGCTCGCTAGCATGACGGCTTGTAGGCTTGTAGATTTAATGGCTTTGCTATTGTTGGAGCAGAGAGTGACGGTTCCATCACAAAGCCTCCATCCCAGCCTCCTGTGGCGTCTCCCTAGCTCTCTCTGGTGAGGTGCCGCGTCTTTGATCATTTCAGCTCGGCTAATTAAAAGGAATGATGCACTCTTGAAGGCGGTATTTTTAAAGACTGAAGTATGACAGCGTCTCTCTTTCCTCTCTTCTGCTCTCCTCTGAAAGAGTTTTATTGGAAAAGAAAAGAAGCTTGTCATTTACAAAGAGTTCCAAAGAGTAACCTGGAACGTTGTTAGATAATGCGAGTGGAAAATGCACAGACAAGAAGAAATCTGCTCCAACTTAAAAAAAAATATAATTTAAAGGTAGGAAGTAAAGTAAGATGTTGTTTCTCAACCAACCCAGTGTTAGGTTCTGGTCGGCCCTGATGCTTCTAGACCGGTACTGTCTTAGGTTCTGGTTGGCCTTTGTGATGCTGTGTTTTCCTGGGGCTATGTCTGCCAGAGTGAAGAAGGGAGAGGAACAATGGCAACAGTGGTATCATGGGAGTTGGAGGCGGTAGGTGCGGTAATGATGCCGGTGGCGGAGTGTGAAAGTGAGAGACCAAACCAATGCCCCACAGGTAAACATCCCTTGTCAACAACACTCAGAGAAAAACAACAATAACAACCCATCAGCTGCTCGGCGTGGAAACTAATCACTCTCCAAACAGCAATCAGGGAAATGGCAGCTGATGGCGGCACTCAATTACCTCAGTGCTGACTTCCTGCTCCTCTCTGAACCTGCTCATCTGGCCGGCCCTACTAACAACTTTAAAGACTACAGCCCCGCTGGGCGTCCCAAACTGGCACCCTAATCCCTTTATAGTGCACTACTTTTGACTAGGGCCCATAGGGCTCCGGTCAAACTTAGTGCACTATGTAAGGAACAGGTTTGCCATTTGGGACGTAGACCCTGAGCTAAGGGCCAGCTCTGACTGCGCTACAGCTGCACTGTGGAGCGGGGCTCGTTTCTAGAGGCTGTCGCATGTGATGTGCGTCGTCCGTTCAAAGCATTCGAAGAGGGAACGTTATGCAAACCGTTGGGCCAGATCACGTGCTCGTCGACAAGATGTGTTCCATGCATCTGTCTCCTCGGCTCACTCATCTTTCTCTAACCAGTTCATTTATTTATGAGGCAGCAAACAGAAACATAGTACGTTGGTGGCAGGAGGCCTGGCGTCCCTGTTTGATGCTGACAGAGAGGGAGGGGAGGCACAGGCATGCACTGTGTGTGTGTGTGTGTGTGTGTGTGTGTGTGTGTGTGTGTGTGTGTGTGTGTGTGTGTGTGTGTGTGTATGTGTATAAGTGTGTATAAGTGTGTCAGGGAGCTGTCTGTGCCTCTGCGAGCGGCAGGAGAGGTAACAGTGTTCACCCTCTCAGCGTTCAGTCACTGATACCTGTCACAGGGCTCTGGCGGCATCACAGAGAGTTGAAACAAAGTGTTTTTTAGCTCCCCTTAAACACGCCGTCAGTCTGTCTGTCTGTCTGTCTGTCTGTCGGAAGAGAGGGGAGGAGAGAGGAGGCAGTTTTATTAAGATGGGCCTGCCTGTCTGTTGCTTATCATTCCTCACACACAGAACGAGAAGGAGGGGGAGGAATGAGGAATAAAGTGTGAAGACACCCCTGTTTTCACAGTAGAACGGAGTCAGACATACAGGTTATTTTTACTCCTATTAGGAAACTGTCACCAAACAGAACTGATGTGCCTGCTGCAGGGGGCAAACAGGCAAGCTGTTACATAACATAACTAGGCTAGTTTGGTTTCTGGTAGTGTGTGTGTGTG
>NC_092158.1:55653853-55666353 GCF_045791955.1 Oncorhynchus clarkii lewisi | reverse complement strand
GTGGAAAACACACTGCTTGACATTAACTGCATAATCAGCTAATCCAATCTTTCTCTTTGCTTCCCTTTCATGCCGTCCGATTGCTTTCTGATGTCATCTCAAACAGGTAAGAGAAGTATCGTCTCATTCTTATTGTACTGTGGGATCTGTTTAGTGGGGGGTGGGGGAGGGGGGGTTGCACTCCAGTTCATTTAAATAGGGGGGCTGTATGCTCTTTCTGTCACCATTCTGCTCTAGTATTGGTCTAAGTGCTCCTCCCCATCCCCTCTTCCGTCTGTACAGGAGGTTTTGAACGATGAATATTCATGCCCGCGACTAATTAATGTAAGGGGCCTCCACCCGTCATTAACAGGACTGTAGGGGGAACGAACCGTGATTTCCACATCGGCGTGATCTGATGCATCAAATCAAATCCAATTGTAGTTGTCACATGCGCCGAATACGACAGACTTAGACCTTACAGAGAAACGCTTACTTTTACAAGTCCTTAACCAACAATGCAGTTTTAAGAAAAAATAAGTGTTAAAAAAAACAAGTAATTAAAGAGCAGCAGTAAAATGATGGCAGAGAGGATATATACAGGGGGGTACCGGTACAGAGTCAATGTGCGGGGGCACCGGTTGGTCGAGGTAATTGAGGTAATATGTACATGTAGAGTTAAGGTGACTCTGCATAGATAATAAACAGAGAGTAGCAGCAGCGTAAAAGGTGGGGGACAATGCCAAGACTCTGGGTGGCCATTTGATTTGCCGTTCAGGAGTCTGGTCCTATTATTTCCATGCTTTATTCAATCTATCACTGCGGCGTTACAGGTGGCGTGATAGAAACGGAAAGGTCATTTCCGACTGAGCCGATATGCAGCGTTTACCATGAATTCTAATGCAGGAACATTGCCTTTAAATTTCAATCGCACTGCAACGCTCAACTTCTGCGGTACGGATTGAATAGAGCTCTTGGTCTGACAATCTCTGTTGTCTATTGGTCACTGGTTATAACAGTAATGTCCAGTTGGTGTCAATCAAGAGCGTCAGTGATACTGTGGCATCGCAAGGTCCAAGAATGATGTATTCAATTGAAGCCCCACTGTGACTTTCAGCAGAATCCTGTGTTAACCCTAATGGAATGTTACCACACTAGACAACACGAGGCAGCAGTGAAAGCCATGCTCTACACCTCTCTCTCACACAGCAGTGAAAGCCATGCTCTACACCTCTCTCTCACACAGCAGTGAAACAAAAAGGCAACACTGTAGAATGAGGCTTGGATTGGAATAAGGTCTTCTGCATCATTTTTTAATGAGTCCAGTCAAATTTCCGGGGAGAATTGGGTTAAGGACCCCTCCTTAGCCCTGATTTACTGCAGGCCGAGCGGTGGCCACACCACAGTCACACCACATGGGCTGGGCTTTTAAATCAGCCCAAGCTGTCTGTCCCTGTCGGTCCCCTTACTTCATTAGCCTGCTGTGGGAGCCATCATTCAGGGGCCTCTGCTCTGTGTCCTGGTCAGGGGCCTATGCATGCCCCCCGTTTCCTCTCCTCCACCAGTCCAGCCCTCCTCTCCTCCTCTCCTCTCCTCCTCTCCTCTCCTCCACCAGTCCAGCCCTCCTCTCCTCCTCTCCTCTCCTCCACCAGTCCAGCCCTCCTCTCTTCCTCTCCTCCTCTCCTCCACCAGTCCAGCCCTCCTCCTCCTCTCCTCCTCTCCTCCACCAGTCCAGCCCTCCTCTCTTCCTCCTCTCCTCTCCTCCACCAGTCCAGCCCTCCTCTCTTCCTCTCCTCCTCTCCTCCACCAGTCCAGCCCTCCTCCTCCTCTCCTCCTCTCCTCCACCAGTCCAGCCCTCCTCTCTTCCTCCTCTCCTCTCCTCCACCAGTCCAGCCCTCCTCTCCTCCTCTCCTCCTCTCCTCTCCTCCACCAGTCCAGCCATCCTCCTCCTCTCCTCCTCTCCTCCACCAGTCCAGCCCCCCTCCTCTTCCCCTCCTCTCCTCCACCAGTCCAATCCTCCTCTCCTCCAACTTTCCTCCTCTCCTCCTCTCCTCCTCTCCTCTTCTCCTCTCCTCCACCAGTCCAGCCCTCCTCTCCTCCTCTCCTCCTCACCTCCTCTCCTCCTCTCCTCTCCTCCACCAGTCTAGCACTCCTCTCCTCCTCTCCTCCACTCCTCCTCTCCTCCTCTCCTCTCCTCCACCAGTCCAGCCCTCCTCTCCTCCTCTCCTCCTCTCCTCCTCTCCTCCTCTCCTCCTCTCCTCCTCTCCTCCACCAGTCCAGCCCTCCTCACCTCCTCTCCTCCTCTCCTACTCCACCAGTCCAGCCCTCCTCTCCTCCTCTCTTCCTCCACCAGTCCAGCCCCCCTCTCCTCCTCTCCTCCTCTCCTCCACCAGTCCAGCCCGACTTGATCAGCGTACCATCATCCTGTTAATCAAATTACTTATGAACCAAAATTGACAGTTTTCATTAATTATAAAGGATTATTCTAATTGCAATTCAAATTTATTCATTTAGAACAGACGGCATTCAGTAATATTTCAGGAAATTTGCATATTAAATGGAGAGGGTCGCCCATTAAGTATGGTAATGTATGCATATTTTCTTATTTTTAACTTGTGGGCCATATGCGGCAGCAGCGCTTGGGCAGGTGAAAAATCTCGAATGCGTTTAATTTGTTTGACAAACATGGCGGGGGCCGCAACATGTCCTTTGGCACCCATCACCTCCCTCTTCTCCCCCTGTTTTCTCTCTCCTCTCCCTCTCTCCCTCCTCTCCTCTCCCTCTTTCCCTCCTCTCCTCTCCCTCTTTCCCTCCTCTCCTCTCCCTCTCTCCCTCCTCTCTTCTCCCTCTTCTCCTCCCTGCAGAGGAGGAAAGGATCCCTGCCATGTTCACTGGCACATGCACACCAAGCTGACACAGGGACAGGCCAGGGGGGCCGTAGGGATGAAGGGAGGAGGAAGGAGAAGGAGGGGGCACATCAGACAGCTGCGCATAGGTTTCCCCCCCCCCCCCCCTATTTGTCTGGCCCTAGCTCACTCTGTACATATTGCAGATATTCCATTTCAAAGGGACCAGCGATGTTCCGTTTAGGTCCTTTGTTACAGATTTGGTGTTTGTTTTTTTATGAAGAGCCGTGATCAAGTCATTAGCCAACAGGGCTGTGGTGAAATTAGCCATTTGAAATCCCTTAAACCGCCTGTTGTGTTCGCACATTCTCAAGGTCGTCCCTGACGGGGGGAGCGGAGGGCGGAGAATCAGGAGGAAATAGCACACAGCTCCCATTAAGCCCTAGCTAGATAGAACTCCCAGGAGCTCGTTTTGTGGAACGCAGTGCACCTTTAAGACAGAGCCACTCAATGGAGGCTTTCTCTTAATCATCGTTTATTTCAATTTTAATGAGGCGACCAGCCATGTCTGTCTATTGTAACCATTTAGAAATAAAACATTCACAATTATAGTCCCCCCAAAATTGCTGTCCACATCTGCCTTGCTGCTGATTTGCAGTCGGGCACAGTTCCAGCCAGCCGTGATGAGGGGTTCTTTCCTGTTAGTTTTAATGATGTCTAAATGCAGTCCATAGCCCTGCATGAGTGATGACACAGGCCCTACCTGAGCCGTCCCTGGCATTCGCCGGTGACAGGTCCATTTTTCACGGCAGTAGCGGGCGGAGGAGGGCTTTCCTGGCTGGCAGGGGAGGAGGCGGGGGCTGCTGGGAAGGGGGTGGGTGGTGCTGGTAGGAGAGGGGCTATCCCAGCGTCTCTACATGCCTGACAATTAGCCCCTTCAGTGGGCCCGGTGACACGGTGGCACTCCCAGCCGCGCTGCGCCCAGGGCTGTCACTGCTGCTCTCCCAGATGAATGAGTCGGGCTGTGGGTCCTGGGCTCCGGGTCGTAGAGCTGTGGACACGGGACGCGAGTAAGGAAGGACGTTAGGTCTGAGTTCAGCTGCCTCCATTTATTACCCCTCGGTTCCCCTAGCTAGTAGCTACCTCTCACTCACATACACATCCATATACCCAGGATTATGTTTTCCCAATAGCTTTTATGCGTGGATATCCTTGGGGTGATATCAGAGAGTTGACTGAAGTTGATAGTAAGAGGAACTTGCTCTCTGCATTGTTTAGACCAGGGAGGTACTGAGGTAGTGATATGTTAGTCAACCCCCCCAGCAGGCTGCTACTGCTCGTCCTTATTAAAAATTAAAAATGTAAATCGAAATGATTTAACTAGGCAAGTCATTTAAGAACAAATTCTTATTTTTCAATGACGAACAACTCCGGCCAAACCCAGACGACGCTGGGCCAATTGTGCGCCGCCCTATGGGACTCCCATTCACGGCCGGTTGTGATACAGCCTGGAATCAAACCAGGGTGTCTGTGGTGTCGCATCAAGCACTGAGATGCAGTGCCTTAGACCGCTGCGCCACTCGGGAGCGGTACATTCCCCCTGCATCCTCCCTCCCCTGTGCCTCCAACACAGCTCAAACCAGCCTCTCTCTCTCGCTCTCTGCCTAACCCCCAGTAGAATGTATCCTTCCCTGCAAATTACAGAGGCCAAAAAGAAATCGGAGGGATGATTTGAATTTGAATGATCTTAGGTCCCCAGATGAATCCTGGGAAAGCAGAGCAATTAGCCGAGCGCCTCTGGAAGAGAAGAGCTGTGGGTGTTGGGGTCCCTCCCCCTTTAGAGGGCTGCATCTGGGGCTCCAGTTCACTGCCTGAAGGGGGCCTGAACGGCCTGAAATTAAACAGTCAGAATCAGGGGCCCAGGTATAAAGCCCTGCCTAGCCACGCAGAGGAGCGGAGAGTAGGGTGGGGAGTGTTGAGGGCAGAGTCCATTTGTTCTGAGAAATATTTAAAGACAGCATGAATTTACGGGGCAAGGCTAAGATTAGGCAGAGAGCATGCATCAATGAATTTTTTATGGCGACGGGATGTTGTGACTAAATAAAAGATTGGACTTTAAATAGACATGAGGCGATATCGAGGTGCTTCAGCCACTCTCCTCTTCCTACTGCTGCCAAGGTCTGAGCCCCCCTGCCTGCAGACACTGGTAAACTGCAGATACACACACACACACCAACCCCCTCTCCCTAAACAGTGTTATATTTAAGCAATAAGGCCCGAGGGGGTGTGTTATATGGCCAATATACCACGACTAAGGGCGGTTTGCCTGGATACAGCCCTTAGCCTTGGTATACTGGCAATATACAACAAACCCCTGAGGTGCCTTATTGCTATTATAAACGGGTTACCAACGTAATTAGAGCAGTAAAAAAAAGTTATATTTGTCATGCCCGTGGTATTACGGTCTGTACTGTATACCACTGCTTTCAGCCAATCATTCAGGGCTCGAACCACCCAGTTTATAAAACCTTTTTATCACTGTGGCCCGATATCTTCACGTTTCTCACCTGAACTCAGTCCAGTGGATCTATGAGGATTCAGTACTCCTGGTTGCCTAGTTTCAGATGTATCCACATTTCCCAGTCCCTTTTCCAGTTCCTTCCCAGATGTCCCAGTCTTCCAGGACCCCCCCCCCCCCCCGTCCCCCGTCCCCACATGTCCCTCCACCCGCCCCGTCAGACTGCCAGACTGGGGGCTTGGACGGCCTGTGTATTATTGATGTGTTTTGTGTGGCTGCCCCCCCCCCACACCCCCCCCACACCCTCCCCCCTCCCACCCCCTGGGGTCAGGCCGCTCGGCTGCTGGCACGAGACGAGGGGCCATAAATCTCCTTAAGGAGGCCGGGGGCGAGAAAGGGAAGGGGTCACCACGGAAACAAGCCAGGCCCGTCCAGGCTGAGGTGTCAGTGATGCATGGCTGCACCTCAACCCACCTTTCCTCACCGCCAGCCCAGAACCCCAGCCAGGTAGAAACTCTGCAGAGACTAATAGAGAGGGAGAGATGGGGAGACAGACAGAAAGGGGCATGGATAGGGGAGGCATTATTTGTTTTAAGTGGATCTTGGATAAAATTGTTTAGACAATCGCAGATCCAAAATATTTAAGTGAAGCCTCCATTACAAGAGAAATTGGGACATACACACACACACACGCACACACACATGCACACACACACACACACATGCAAGTGCACGCGCACACACACCACACACACACACATGCCCCCTGTGTGACAGATCCCATGGCCACATGTGTTTAATGTGAGCCGGTCCTGTTTGCCCCAGGCAGGGTTAAAGTTCTGGGAACACGCAGTGATGACAGAGCAGAGCTAGACTGCTCTCTCTCTCTCTCTCTCTCTCTCTCTCTCTCTCTCTCTCTCTCTCTCTCTCTCCGTCTCCCTCTCTCTTTCTCTCTCTCTTTCTCTCTCTCCATATCTCTCTCTGATCTCTCTCTCTCTCTCTCTCTTTCACTCTCACTCTCACTCTCACTCTCACTCTCACTCTCTCTCTCTCTCTCACTCTCTCTTTCTCTCTCTCCATATCTCTCTCTCTCTCTCTCTCCGTCTCCCTCTCTCTTTCTCTCTCTCTCTCTCTCTCTCTCACACCTCTCTCTGCTCTCTCTCTCTCACTCTCTCTTTCTCTATCTCCATATCTCTCTCTGATCTCTCTCTCTCTCTCTCTCTTTCACTCTCACTCTCACTCTCACTCTCACTCTCACTCTCTCTCTCACTCTCTCTTTCTCTCTCTCCATATCTCTCTCTGCTCTCTCTCTCTCTCTCTCTCTCTCTCTCTCTCTCTCTCTTTCTCTCTCCATATCTCTCTCTGCTCTCTCTCTGCTCTCTCTCTCTGCTCTCTCTCTGCTCTCTCTCTCTCTTTCTCTCCCTCCATCTCTCTCTGTGTGATTATTGCTTTTGCCCTGCACATTGTTTTACATAACGTGACATTTTCCCAGGCCTCTCGGCATAGTTTAACGTCTGACAAGTCCTCTCAATAACACTGCATCACCACCGTTCCTCTAAACCCTGTGGACAACTTAAACGTGCTGTTTTCTTAGTGTGTATATATCCTAAACAGTACAGATGTAGGATCTTCATTTGAACCAGTTTGCTACAGCAGGAAAATAATCCTGCATCAGCAACATAGAATGTGAATAATTATGTGGATTATAATTAATGGACATTTTTTTGTAGGGGTTGATACATTTTTCGTAAAGGAAAATCAAGTCTGAAATTTCAAAGTGGAAGTCTTTTTATACCTCAAATGCACTACAGATTTGACATTTCCTGCAGGAACGTTCTCCTGCAACAGGGGGATCAAATTAAGATCCTACACCTATGATTGTGTATTTTGCTTTACGCAATGTTAAACATGTAATTCTATGTTTTTGAAAGCATCACACACTCACACTACTCTTTAAATAGAATATCATCACATTCTCAGTATAATAGTATTTAAACGCATGAGTTGATTTACATGTTTGATGTGTTTTTTAATGTCAGATGTCTCCTGAGAGAGTACAGATATAGGATCTTAATTTGATCTCTTTTTCATTTGTGATCATTTTCCTGTATTGCAGGAAATGCAAACTTGTAGTATGTTCAAGGTTGAAAAATGCTTCTAAATTAGAAAATGTTCACTTTAAAATGTAAATTGATTTGCCCTAACGTAAAATCTATCAACCCCTACAAATAAAGTCCATTCATTATGATCCATATAATAATTCAGATTTCCTGTTGCTGCAGGATTATTTTCCTGCTGTAGCAAACTGGCTGAAATGAAGTCTGTCTGTTGTGGTGTATGGTATAGTATTGTGGTGTAGTGTAGTGGTGTATAGTGTGGTGTTAGGAGAGTCTCATCGTGTCGACATGTCTGTGTGTGGATGTAGCAGCCTGCAGGCTCGGTAATCCTAGCCCACTCTGCCTCAGTGGCAGGCTCAGGTTGCACGCACGCACGCATACACACACACACACACACACACACAAACACAGGCCCAGGCAGCACTCGGTTCCTGAACGCCACCCCTCGGACTCCTAGCGCACCACAGGATTCCCCCAGGCCTGAGGTCACCGCGGTAACCAGCAGGCCAAATTGTTTTATATCTGTTTAATAAAGTAGGAGATAAATGTACCCCCCCCCCCTGGCACTGGAGACGACTGCATTACACACTTCATGAACTAAATTAGGATCACGACGCATTGTCTTTTGTTCGGGGAGATGAAACATACTTGCCGGCCCATTTCTCAGCAAGATAAATATGACACCGGCCGTGACTTCCCCTGAAGTAACTAGTGTAAATAATAAAGGACTCGAAGGGATGGCTGCGTTCTCCGCCGTTTACACAGCAAGACAAAGGAGCTGGACGAATACAGAGCTAAAAGAGGAAGGAGGGATAGAAATCACTGTCACTGCTCTGAACTGTGTAGGTCTCAGAACACATCTCACAGTACAGTAGTCAGGTACTTCCACGGACCTGTGTAGGTCTCAGATCACATCTCACAGTACAGTAGTCAGGTACTTGATACGGACCTGTGTAGGTCTCAGATCACATCTCACTGTACAGTCAGTAGTCAGGTACTTGATACGGACCTGTGTAGGTCTCAGATCACATCTCACAGTACAGTAGTCAGGTACTTGACACGGACCTGTGTAGGTCTCAGATCACATCTCACAGTACAGTAGTCAGGTACTTGACACGGACCTCTTTATTACTGTCAGAAGGCAGAATATATAACCCTTCTATAGTAATACTGGACCACACTTTGGTCTCACACACACTTTTATACACTCACACTCGTATTGTGTAGTGCCTCTCTAGAGTACCATCTGGTAGGAATCAGCTGCAGAGACAGACAGACAGACAGACAGACAGACAGACAGACAGACAGACAGACAGGCACAGGACAGACAGACAGACAGACAGACAGACAGACAGACAGACAGACAGACAGACAGACAGACAGACAGACATAGACAGGTAGTATACACTGAGTGTACAAAACATTAAGAACACCCGCTCTTTCCATGAAAGAGACTGACCAGGTGAATCCAGATGAAAGCTATGATCCCTTACTGATGTTACCTGTTAAATCCACTTCAAATCAGTGTAGATGAAGAGGAATAGACAGGTTAAAGGAGGATTTTTAAGTCTCGAGACAATTGAGACATGGATTGTGTGTGTGTGCCATTCAGAGGGTGAATGGGCAAGACAGTAGATGCCAGGTGCACCAGTTTGTGTCAACAACTGCAACGCTGCTGGGTTTTTCACACTCAACCGTTTCCCGTGTGTATCAAAAAGGGTCCACTACTCAAAGGACATCCAGCCAACTTGACACAACTGTGGGAAGCATTGGGGTCAACATGGGCCAGCATCCCTGTGGGACGCTTTGGACACCTTGTCGAGTCCATTCCCTGACGTAATGAGTCTGTTCTGAGGGCAAAAGGGGGTGCAACTCAATATTAGGAAGGTGTCTGAGCCAATCACCTCTATGCGGCCAGGTCCTGCTCTGAGAAGGAGGATGCAAAATATTATCCTTTACCTCTCCTCTTTCCCTCTCCCCTTCTTCTTCAGTACCTCTCTCTCTCTGACACACAGGGCAGGAAGGAGGGATTTCCCTCCTCTCTTCCCCATTAGAGCCGCGGGCTAAACTACTTACAACATGGCTCAGATGGCCCCCCCCCCCGCACACACTTTGAACCCTCAGACACGTCTTCATATCAAAGTACCCGTCCGTGCATTAGGACAGCTTACCAGAGAGGGAGGGAGGGCATGCCTGATATGTATGGTCCAGCCTCGGTGAACCCCCCCCCCCCCCTCCTCCAGACAACCAGCCAGCCTGCAAGGAGATAAGCCCCACTCCCTGCCTACCACCCCTTCCCAAACCTCTCTCTCTCTCTCTCTCTTTCTCTCTCTCTCTTATCTCCGTTGAGAAAACATAGTTGTAAAGGTTCTTTAGGAGGTTTTACGTGGCATTGTATTTTTCGGCTCTCTAATTTAGATTTTTCATTTCACTCTCCTAATGGTTTGTTGCTATGGGGATTGTTTAGGATGGGTTAATATTGTGTTTACTTGCACCAGAGGTGAGATCTAATTCCAATCTTGACTTAATGAAAGTAAGAGATTATAAAAGCATTATTCTGCTCTTGTAATTAGGCCCACAAATTTGAACTGCAGGGGCTTTCGCGTGATTAGCAGGAACTTTTGGTGAGTGTAGTATTTCTCTCTCTACGATCCAATTAAACTTTTCTCCCCCTCGTACATTTGGAAAGTAGTAGAGGGATATGGGCTGCTAACATCTCATCCTGCCCCTGCTTTATCAGTCCTGGCTCCACACACACACGCGCGCGCACACACACACACACACACACACATACCAGGCAGGCCGCATGTCTAGGTAGTAATTAGATAGAAAGGTGATGGAGGTAGAGCGCGGATGGTATTACGTGTGAAATAACGGAAGTGTTTCCCAGGATCCTACTAGATAATCAGCAGCTTCTCTCTGTCTATTATCTGCTAATTAAGCCTAGCCACGGTGGAGGGAGGGGAGAGAGAAGGGAGAGAGAGAGGGGCGAGAGAGGGGAGAGAGAAGGGGAAGAGTGAGGGGAGAGAGGGGGGAGAGAAGGGGGAGAGAGAAGGGGAAGAGAGAGGGGAGAGAGGGGGAGAGAAGGGGGAGAGAGAAGGGGGAGAGAGAAGGGGAAGAGAGAGGGGAGAGAGGGGGGAGAGAAGGGGGAGAGAGAAGGGGAAGAGAGAGGGGAGAGAGGGGTAGAGAAGGGGGAGAGAGAAGGGGAAGATAGAGGGGAAAGAGGGGGGAGAGAAGGGGGAGAGAGAAGGGGAAGAGAGAGGGGAGAGAGAGGGGAGAGAGGGGGAAAGAAGGGGGAGAGAGAAGGGGAAGAGAGAGGGGAGAGAGAGGGGAGAGAGAAGGGGAAGAGAGAGGGGAGAGAGGGGGGAGAGAGAAGGGGAGGAGAGAGTGGAGAGAGGGGGAGAGAAGGGGGAGAGAGAGGGGAGAGAGAAGGGGAAGAGAGAGGGGAGAGAAGGGGGAGAGAGAAGGGGAAGAGAGAGGGGAGAGAGAGGGGAGAGAGAGGGGAGAGAGGGGGAGAGAAGGGGGAGAGAGAAGGGGAAGAGAGAGGGGAGAGAGGGGGGAGAGAAGGGGGAGAGAGAAGGGGAAGAGAGAGGGGAGAGAGGGGGGAGAGAAGGGGGAGAGAGAGGGGAGAGAGGGGGAGAGAAGGGGGAGAGAGAGGGGAGAGAGGGGGAGAGAAGGGGGAGAGAGAGAAACTGGCACAGATAGAGAGAGGGGGAGAGACGGAGAAAGGGAGGGAGAAAGAAATAAAGAATCAGCTGTCAGTTGTCAGAGGGTCTGCTAGTGTATGGTGGTTAGAGGGTGTACAGTCTCCCATTTAGACCTCTCTCTCTGTAGCAGCATGCTCCACACCAGCCAGCAGTCTTAGTCAGGATCCAGTGTAAACCTAGGTTCATAACTGGTAACTGCTCCGACAGTCAATGTCTACTGTCCGTGTTGCAACATGGAGGAGCGGAGAATCCCGTTCGACTTGTGTTTCTACTGTGGTCTTGTTGCTTCCTGGTCCCAAAGGATCTCTATGGGTATGAAAGGTAAAACGCTCATCCCCAGGAAGGGCAGAACCGCACGTGTAAATGGGAATTGGGTCAGCTGAAAGAGAAAGGGCGGGGGGGGGGGGGGGGGGGGGTGAACTTGTGCAAATGTCTCCCTTTCCTTTATTTATCTGTGTGGAAGAAAAGAAGAGACAGGTGGAAGGAAGTGAAGTGGTTCCCTCGCTTCGTTCTCACCCAGCTCTGATCAGATGACAAAGGAAGAGCCCCCCCCCCCCCCCCCCCCCCCCACACACACACCCACATTACAGTATAAGGTATTTAATCATTCTTGTATCACACAACTGGGAGCATGTCATATGGCCGCTAGTAAAAGTTTGTACTAATATATTTAGGGCATCCACCTCCCTCACTCCCTCTTTATCTCTCCCACTAACCTCCCCAAAATATGATTCAAACCTCCCTTTCCAAAACAGACAGAGACAGGACAGAGAGTGAAACGGCTAAATGGAGTGAAACCGCAGTAGTTTATCTGCCAGCCTGTAGGTCTCAGCTCCCTGTTGCCTTTCTACCGCTTAATCACTGAGGTGTGTGTGTGTGTGTGTGTGTGAGCATGTGTGTCTGTGTGTGTCCGTGTGTGTGTGAGGTGATCTCTCGCTCTCTCTCTTTCTCTCTCTCTCTGTGTGGTGGTGAGCCCCGGGCTAATGATCCCCCAGCCGGCTTGCCCCAGTGCGTTCCCCTGCCTCAGCCTCCACTAGCCACCCCCCAAAATCAATCTCTCTCTCATCCATTATTCACATGTTTGCCTTTAGCCTGTAAAATATACACGAGAGGAGCATTGCCCCCTCCCCTCTCCTCCTCTCCCCTCAGCGCTCCTCCGTCTCCCTCCCTCTTTTACCTTTCCTCTCCATACCAGCTCATGTGGCTTTATTTTCTTTCTCCCCTCCCTACTTCTGGTTATCCTATCTATCTGTCTGTCTGTCTGTCTGTCTGTCTGTCTGTCTGTCTGCCTGCCTGCCTGCCTGCCTGCCTGCCTGCCTGTCTGCCTGCCTGT
>NC_092158.1:55636353-55648853 GCF_045791955.1 Oncorhynchus clarkii lewisi | reverse complement strand
GATCATAGAGTGTCTGGAAGAAAGCCCTGCTTTCTGTGCGGAGAATCTAAATACACATGTTTATTAAGATAAGAGCAGTCCTGCACTCTCCCACCACTCCTCTCCCCTCTCTCACTCTCCCTAGTTCCCCCCTTTCCTCTCTTCCCTCCACCTCGCCGTCCCTCCCCCCATCCCCTCCTCTCTCTAAGCAGAGAGTGTATCTGGTGTCGGGGCAGCTCTTTGTGTGTAATCCTTTCAGCGGTGGAAAAGGTCGGCCGTGCCGTTATGACTCTTAACTGAGACGTGGAGGAGCGGAGAGGAGAGAACGGTCTCTGACACTGCCCCCCCCCAACCCCTCTCCATCCCCTACGGTCACCCAGCCACTCTGATAATTGCCTTGTTTAATTGGAGGGCCCTTAACAAAGTGTGACAGCACTGGCCTATCAATTATGAAAGCATAAGGTGTGTGTCTGTGCTGGCCTGCCTGTGTGTAAGGGACCATGTGTGTAAAGGACACTGTGTGTAAGGGACCCTGTGTGTAAAGGACACTGTGTGTAAAGGACACTGTGTGTGAGGGACACTGTGTGTAAGGGACACTGTGTGTAGAGGACGCTGTGTGTAAGAGGACGCTGTGTGTGAGGGACACTGTGTGTAGAGGACACTGTGTGTAAGGGACACTGTGTGTGAGGGACACTGTGTGTAAGGGACACTGTGTGTAGAGGACGCTGTGTGTAAGAGGACGCTGTGTGTAAGGGACACTGTGTGTAGAGGACGCTGTGTGTAAGAGGACGCTGTGTGTAAGGGACACTGTGTGTAGAGGACGCTGTGTATAAGAGGACGCTGTGTGTAAGAGGACGCTGTGTGTAAGGGACACTGTGTGTAGAGGACGCTGTGTGCTTGTCTCCATTAGCCCTGGTCAGGTTGAAGCCCCTGTGTGGAGGGCTCTTCACCCCGGTAATGGAGCTTGTCAGGCCGAGGGATCAAACATGGAGACAGGACGCAGCCGCCCATTAGGGGAGAGGGAAGTAATGGGACAAGCTCCGGGGCGGATGCTGCTGCATGGGGTGGAGTGGAGGTGTCCCTGCAACTGCGTCTGACTGTGTCAGTGTGCATGCGTACGTGTGTGCATGCGTGTGTGTGTTTGTGTGAGCATGGTGTGTGCGTGGGTGTGTGCATGGCAGTAGCAGGCAGTATAAATCCAGTCTGGACGTGGCAGTTTGCTTTGGGGATTTAGAGGGGCTGAAAACTGTGGTGACACCCACAAGGTTAAGCCTTAGCAGTTGGAGGAATGCCCTCGCTTTCCCTCACTTTCTCTTTTGTTCTCGCTCTCTCTCTCTCTCGCTCTCTCTCTCTTTCTCTCACTCTTTCTCCCACTGACAGTTTTAGACAGCTGGGGGGACTAGTGCAGAGGGAGAGAGAGAGAGAGGGAGTGACAGAGCGCAGGGAGGAGTGTAACAGGGGCGAGAAGAGGGGAGAGGAGAGGAGGCTGGAGATTAGCAGGTTATTGACACTCTGGCAGAGCCTGAACCCTGTAGTTTACACAAGTAGATCATACAGTTTCCCTTCAAAATTCGACACGTGACATTTTTTTTAAAAACCTTAATTCCGCGTGGTTACAGGGTTAAAACATAAACAACTCAAAGGTTAACAGTTTAGACTTAGATTCCTAGTGGTTGAGGTAACGTTATGGTTTGGGGGCGGTCTTTAAAAAAAAATGCGCCCAGCGCTTGGATGTCGTTTCTCTTTTCTTTTTTTTGTGAGCAACGAGGAAGGCCTTAACCAACGCTCTCGGGGCCTTTTAAAACGTCTGAAATCGCCGTCTGTTTCTAGTGGCCAGCCTGGGTTTATGAAGGCCACAGGACTGATCTGGGTACAGCCTAATCTGACCTGGACACCAATAACGCGCAGCTTCTGGACAGGGGATCACACTGGCTGCCCACTTGGTTAGCGTGCAGCAGGGCATCAGAACTGGCGTTTCCCACGGTCACGGGTTTCATTCACACGGACAGTAGACCACAAAACACTGCGCAGGCCAATGTGAATGGACAGAAAGTGTACCCAAGCAGGCTTCAGCCAAGCGAGAACAAAAAAACAGGACATCAGGAAAAAGGAGCACTCTGTTCCTGAGTAATGCATTGATAGGACATACAAACAGGCGTGCGTTTCGGCATAATCGCCTTCATCGGAGACTTGTGTTGACTTGGACAACCATGTGTGGATAACGAAGGTAGAGGTGTGGTAGATCTAGCTCTGAGCTGCTCCCTTTGATTGAGAGACACAGCTGGTCTCTGGGCCTGGCCCCGGGGGAGGGTGAGAGTGAGGGGACGACAGGCCCAACAACTCAATTACTGACTCGTCTCTGTGGTAACGCTATCCTTCTAACACAGAGAGAGAGGGAGAGAGAGAGAGACAGAGGGACAGAGAGACAGAGAGACAGAGAGACAGAGAGACAGAGAGAGAGAGAGAGAGAGAGAGAGAGAGAGAGAGAGAGAGAGAGAGAGAGAGAGAGAGAGGACTCCACATGGCTCACACCAGCCATCCACGGAACATACGGGCAAGGGCGATGGTGTGAAGAGAGAGTGTGTGTGTGTGTGTGTGTGTGTGTGTGTGTGTGTGTGTGTGTGTGCACGTGATCTTTTGAGGAGGCACAGCAGAGTGTGTGAAACAGAGGGTTTTATAAGAGAGATTGAATGTAGGTTCCTGTGAAAAACATGGTGTCTTGGTGGTTCGAGGGAGAGCATAGACTTACAGTAGACAGCGTGAGGTTGTGTTAAGGTTGGGAGGAGCAGCCAGACAGAGAGAGAGAGAGAGAGGGTCACAGGGTCACGGTGCCTGTTCTGGGCGTTGATACGCCCTGTCACCCCGGGGTCAGACCCACACCAGCCTCTCTGTCTCTGGGTAATTAACAAGGCTGAGCCAGGCTCAACTAAAGCTCGGTGTTGCCCGGGCTAACGAAGAAAAGAGTAGTTAATGAAGTCTTCTCCGCTCTGCTCTGTGCAGCCAAGTCCGAATGCTCTGCTCTACCACTACTGTTCGGAGCCTGTCACTGTGCTAGCCTACACCCAGGCTCACACAGACACACTACCATTGACCCCCCCCTCCCCGGTGACACAGAAGAGATGGGAGGAGAGGAGCGAAAAGAAAGAGAGAGAAGAAACAGAGAGCAGGGTCTGTGCAAGTTGTCCTCAGCATTTCATCAGAGCAAAAAAGAAAAGAGAGAAACGGAGAGAGAGGGGGGGGGGGGGAGCAGAGATTGAAACAAAAGAGAAACAGAGAGCAGCAGGGGTCTATAAAGCAATGGTAATGGCCCAGTGAAAGTGAGGTGAAATACCATGGTGGCGTATTGATCCTGCGGTATGGACGCATGATAATACAAATGTGTTAATTTAGCTGCGTCCTCCTGTTGTGTGGGCATAGTTTGGCTGGTTCGGCAATGTCCTCAGCCACCCGCTAGTTTTCCTAGTCCACTGGAATGTGTTGACATTTACACACACACACCCTATCCCATCCCAGCCTATTACTGTGTGTGTGTGTGTGTGTGTGTGTGTGTGTGTGTGTGTGTGTGTGTGTGTGTGTGTCTGTGCGTGTGCGTGTGTGTGTGCCCAGCCCTCGCCAGCTGGAGCACCAAAACACAACCTGGAAAAACTTGTTTGTGGGTTTAGCACCCATCTGTGTGGGAGAAACTGTTTACGTGAGAATCCATCGCTGTTATTTTGGAAAATGTCACTGTATGTGTGTACATGTACGACAAGAAGGGAGAGGTTTTACAGAGATCAAGGTGTGTGTGTGTGTGTGTGTGTGTGTGTGTGTGTGTGTGTGTGTGTGTGTGTGTGTGTGTGTGTGTGTGTGTGTGTGTGTGTGTGTGTGTGTGTGTGTGTATGTGTGCGTATGCGCGTGTGTGTGTGTGTGTGTGTGTGTGTGTGTGTGTGTGTGTGTGTGTGTGTGTGTGTGTGTGTGTGTGTCGGCTGGGCCCGGCAGGCTGGTCCCTAGTGACCCTCTCTCTGTGAGAGACATGGCCACATAAGGCTGTGGATCAGTGGGCTGTCAAAACCGTCTCTGTCCAGCGACAGATGGGCCTGCTCCACATTTCACCACTCTGCCTGTTACTGGGTGTGTGCGTGTGCGTGTTTGTGTGTGTGTGTTTGTGTGTGTTTGTGAGGCTATGTGGACATTTTAGGATGCTGAAAGGTCATGGTCAGGGGGGATCCTATGTCCATGACCTTCATGGGTCTCCTCACTAAGTGACGAGCCGCTGACAGCACACACACACACACACACACACACACACACACACACACACACACACACACACACACACACACACAGTCCAAAATCAATGTGGAAATTCTGTAGGGCTGCTACTGTGGTACAAGATTGAGCCACTGACCAAACCTTAATGACATAGGCAGAGTTTGTGTAGAAACTGCACTACTGCTCAATGGTGACAGAAATGGTGGCATCACGGTATAATATTTTTACGTAGTGAAATGCTTATGAGAGACTTTAAACCCCAACAGAACTCAGCCTTTCTGACTCTCTGGCTCTCTGTACTTTGCCTGTCCAATGGGCTGACTGACCTTCCTTCTGTGTTTTTTTTTACAGGTTCTTCCTGAAGTTTTTCCTGAAATGCAACCAGAACTGTCTGAAGAATGCAGGGAACCCGCGGGACATGCGCCGCTTCCAGGTTAACAAATCACATTTCTTATTCCTCTCTCTTTTTTCTTCCTCTCCTCTCTATCTCCCCTCTGGTCTATTGACTTAACCCTCCTTCTTCTCTATCCGCTCCCTGCCTTCTTATCTATTTTCTCCCTCTTCTGTTTCTTGTCTTCTCACTCTTTTACCTCTGTAGCTCTGTTAGGTCTGCACACACACACGCACATGCACACGCACACGCACACACAGCCTAGCATAATCTCTCTACCCTTGTCACAGTGCACATTAAAACCAACTAACAGACACGTACGTACACACAGTGCAGCACCATTCTTGCAGACCCAGGGTCTCAGGGATGAGGTGGGTCTCGGGGATGAGGTGGGTCTAGGGGATGAGGTGGGTCTCAGGGATGAGGTGGGTCTCGGGGATGAGGTGGGTCTCGGGGATGAGATGAGTCTCAGGGATGAGATGGGTCTCAGGGATGAGGTGGGTCTCAGGGATGAGATGAGTCTGGGATGAGGTGGGTCTCAGGGATGAGATGGGTCTCAGGGATGACATGAGTCTCAGGGATGAGATGGGTCTCAGGGAAGCGGTTGGTCTCAATGATGAGGTGTGTCTCAGGTTTGAGATGAGGTGTGTCTCAGGTATGAGATGAGGTGTGTCTCAGGTATGAGATGGATCCTTTGTAGGTATGTCCTGGTGAGGAGGTGGTTCTTACTGGTGGTGTTAAGGTGAGTCTCAGTGTTGAGGTGTACATCACAGGCGGTTGGTGGCACCTTAATTGGGGAGGACGGGCTCATAGTAATGGCTGGAACAGAATCAATGGAATGGTTTCTAACTCATCCAACATGTGGTTTCCATACCATGTACTCCCTTCCAGCCATTATTATGAGCCATCCTCCCCTCAGCAGCCTTGTGTGTGTGTGTGTGTGTGTGTGTGTGTGTGTGTTTGTGTGTGTGTGTGTGTGTGTGTGTGTGTGTGTGTGTGTGTGTGTGTGTGTGTGTGTGTGTGTGTGTGTGTGTGTGTGTGTGTGTGTGTGTGTGTGTGTGTGTGTGTGTGTGTGTGTGTGTGTGTGTGGCCTTAGCCCTGGCTGTGTGTGTGGTTCCAGTCCAGTGGTGACAGTGTAATTAGAGGGAGGCTGGCAGGCCACAGAGAGGGGCTCAGACACAGACAGCAGGGTTAGTTAGCTATGCCATGCTCTTCTCTTCACGCCTCTCCTCTGCTCTTCTCCTCTCCTCTCCTCCACCCCTCCTCTTAGCCTGCCTTAATTGGGACCACAGAGGCAGGAAACCATCTACCTCTTTCTATCCTTTTCCATCCTCCCTTTTGCATTTTTCTCTCTTCAACCCCCCCCCCCCCCCCCCCCCCCCCCCCCCCCTCTTTATATCTGTCTCTCTCTCCCACAACTAATGCACTGCACTCTCTTGTTATTTCATTTTAGGGGTGAAGAGAAAGGTGGGGGTAAGGGGGAGGGGCAGTCGTGGAAACAGCTATTTCCTTATCTTTAAAAGCCCGAACAGAATTAGGAAGTGACCACTTGAGATATACTAAACCTCAATTCTGCTGACAGATTTATTATACGGGCACACGTGCCTGTGTGTTTGTGTTTTTGGTGTGTGTGTGTAGATCCTCAAAGTGTCTCTCTTATCGGAAGATGCCCTTAGTGTTTAAACATTTGTGCAGCCTATAATCCTGTCTGTGATTGGACAGGCATTGAGGGCTGGCTCAGTCTATTGCTCCTCTTTGACTCTAATTATTGGGCTCTATTGTAGTGGAACTTCAGTAGACAGGCCTGTGTTTCCTTGGGCTTAATTAGCAGCCGGGCCCATCCATAACTCACACACTCTAGGCCAGTGTAGTGTGGAGGAGAGGAGAGGCAGGCAGGCAGGGGAGGGACTGTGTGTGTAGACTGTGTGTATATACTGGCATATGCAACTCAAAACCAACTCTTCAGAAAGGTGCTCTGTGTGTGTGTGTGTGTGTGTGTGTGTGTGTGTGTGTGTGTGTGTGTGTGTGTGTGTGTGTGTGTGTGTGTGTGTGTGTGTGTGTGTGTGTGTGTGTGTGTGTGTGTGTGTGTGTGTGTGTGTGTGTGTTTCTTCATACACTGACATGAGGTGCGAACATCTCCCTTGTGTCCTCAGTCCAACCAGTGACATGCCTGCGGTCTGAGAAATCACTGAGAACTTTGTAAGATACTCCAACTACAAGAGAGACCAAGGGAAAGAGAGAGAGAAAGAGAGAGAGAGAGGCACACAGAGAGAGGGAGGGAGAGAGAGAGAGAAAGAGAGAGAGAGAGGCTGACAATGAGGGAAACGGAGAGAGGGGAGGTAGAGCTGTGATCTTCTTTGGGTATTGAGGCAGGGAGTTCAGGCATGGAGGGCTGTGTGGCAGCTTGAAGAGACTAGCGTGTGTCTGGCCCTGGGAGACTAGCACTGGTGTTTGCCAAGTCCTTTTCAAGAGAGGCAGGAGCCTCTTGAAGCTGCAGAGCAATTGAAACGAGAGGCTCTTCTGAGCTCCAGGGGAGTCCCCCTAGCCCAGCCCAGCTTAGCCCAGTCCAGCCCGGTTTCTATTGGCCCCACAGTAATGGCACTCAGCAGCAGCACAGCACAGTTCGCTACTACAGCAACCCATTAGCTGCCTCCCATTGTCTCTGGGCACTCGAGTGAGGGACGCTTTTAATTAAATTAATCTGCATGTCAGTCTATCAGCCAGTGGTCCCGGGGCCCAGGGAGAGAGGGAGCGAGGGAGAGAGAGAGAGCGATAAAGACACACAAACACACAGCACAGGAGGACATGCTGCAGGACTTTGATAAAGACACGGGGGATCGAGAGACGTGTGTGTGTGTGTGTGTGTGTGGAGGGGTGTGTGTATGTGTGTGTTCATTAGCACAAAGAAAGGGGTGGATTCAAGAGGAAGGAGCAGCACAATCCCAGCCCCACTGATAGAGGAAGGGTGCTGGGGGGAAGCAGGAAGTGTGGAGTTAAAGGAAACACTGTCTCTGTTTGTTTCTCCAAGGTGATGAGGGCCTGTGTTTGTTTAGATTAGAAGCATGTTGTTGTTTCTTGTCCAGTGCTGCAGTTTTCTCTAGCAGCACAGGGAGAATGTTGAGGTGAACAAACACAGACATATACAGTTGATGTCGGAAGTTTACATACACTTAGGTTGAAGTCGTTTTCTAACCACTACACACATTTCTTGTTAACAAACTATAGTTTTGGCAAGTCGGTTAGGACATCTACTTTGTGCATGACACAAGTCATTTTTCCAACAATTGTTTACAGACAGATTATTTCAATTATAATTCACTGTAGCACAATTCAAGTGGGTCAGAATTGTACATACACTAAGTTGACTGTGCCTTTAAACAGCTTGGAAAATTCCAGAAAATTATGTCATGGCTTTAGAAGCGTCTGATAAGCTTTTTTACATAATTTGAGTCAATTGGAGGTGTCCCTGTGGATGTATTTCAAGGCCTACCTTCAAACTCAGTGCCTCTATGCATGACATCGTGGGAAAATCAAAAGAAATCAACCAAGACCTCAGCCATCATACCACTCAGGAAGGAGATGCATTCTGTCTCCTAGAGATTAATGTACTTTGGTGCGAAAAGTACAAATCAATCCCAGAACAACAACAAAGTACCTTGTGAAGATGCTGGAGGAAACAGGTACAAAAGTATCTATATCCACAGTAAAACGAGTCCTATATCAACATAACCTGAAAGTCCGCTCAGCAAGGAAGAAGCCACAGCTCCAAAATTGCCATGAAAAAGCCAGACTACGGTTTGAAACTGCACATGGGGACAAAGATCGTACTTTTTGGAAAAATGTCCTCTGGTCTGATGAAACAAAATAGAACTGTTTGGCCATAATGACCATCATTATGTTTGGAGGAAAAAGGGAGAGGCTTGCAACCCGAAGAACACCATCCCAACCGTGAAGCACGGGGGTGGCAACATCATGTTGTGGGGGTGCTTTGCTGCAGGAGGGACTGGTGGACTTCACAAAATAGATGGCATCATGAGGCAGGAAAATTATGTGGATATATTGAAGCAACATCTCAAGACATCAGTCAGGAAGTTAAAGCTGGGTCGCAAATAGGTCTCCCAAATGAACAATGACCCCAAGCATACTTCCAAAGTTGTGGAAAATGGCTTAAGGACAACAAAATCAAGGTGTTGGAGTGGCTATCACAAAGCCCTGTCCTCAATCCTATAGAACATTTGTGGGCAGAACTGAAAAAGCATGTGCGAGCAAGGAGGCCTACAAATCCCATTGAAAATTTGTGAATAGAATTTGTGGACACCAGCTCTGTCAGGAGGAATGGGCCAAAATTCACCAACTTATTGTGAGAAGCTTTTGGAAGGCTATTCGAAACGTTTGACCCAAGTTAAACAATTTAAAGGCAATGCTACCAAATACTAATTGAATGTATGTAAACTTCTGACTGGGAATGTGATGAAAGAAATTAAAGCTGACCTAAATCATTATCTCTACTATTATTCTAACATTTCACATTCTTAAAATAAAGTGGTGATCCCAACTGACCTAAGACAAGGAATTTTTACTTGGATTTAATGTTGGGAATTGTGAAAAACTGAGTTTAAATGTATTTGGCTAAGGTGTATGTAAACTTCCGACTTCAACTGTACATGTATGTCGACAGAGAACACTCATACACACTGTCTTTCTCAACACAATGGCCTTATATGAAAATCCAATAATAATGCAGATTAAGTCCTAATTGTTCATTATCGAAAATGTGTAAATATGCTATCGGAGTTACAGGATTCACATTACATGTTGTCCGGATTGTCCTTGTATCACTCTACTGGTCTAGTTTGAGGTTGTAGATGCAATGCTCTGATCTGGAGGGTAAACTATACTTTCCAGTGGTGACACCCTGGTACTGAGTTAGATCTGTCCTAATATCCTAACCTTTGAACTCTCTGTGTGTGTGTGACTATGTCCAGGTGGTGGTGTCTACTACGGTCAGTGTGGATGGACATGTCCTGGCGGTCTCTGACAACATGTTTGTCCACAACAACTCCAAACACGGCCGCCGGGCTCGTAGGCTGGACCCCTCGGAAGGTACGCCATCATACCTGGAACATGGTAGGCACCCTCTCACTTTTCTACTGTACGGCTGTCTGTCTCTCAGTCTGTCTGTCTGGTCTGACCATCCGTCTGTCTGTCAGTCAGTCAGTCTACAGTATATCAGTCTGAGTCTCTGTCTCTCTGTGTTTGTCTGTTTGTTTCTAGCCATTTGCCTCTATGTGTGTGTGTGTGTGTCTGTCTGTCTCTCTGCCTGCCTGTCTGTCTGTCTGCCTGCCTGTCTGTCTGTCTGTCTGTCTGCCTGTCTGCCTGTCTGTCTGTGTCGGGGACAGCTCCGCTATTGTCACACGGAGAAGAAGCAGTCTTCCTCTAGTAGTAGAGCAAAGATAAAGATATCTGTTATCTGGTTGGATGGGTTTGTGGCATGAACACTAACAGGAGCCAAATGTCCCCTCCATTCATCTCCCTCTGTCCAGGGACAGGGTGGGGGAGGCAGGGTGGCAGGGTGGGGGAGGCAGGGTCGCAGGGTGGGGGAGGCAGGGTGGGCGAGGCAGGGTGGCAGGGTGGGGGAGTCAGGGTGGCAGGGTGGCAGGGTGGGGTATGCAGGGTGGCAGGGTGGGGTATGCAGGGTGGCAGGGTGGAGGAGTCAGGGTGGCAGGGTGGGGGAGTCAGGGTGGCAGGGTGGGGGTGGCAGGGTGGGGGAGTAAGGGTGGCAGGGTGGGGGAGTCAGGGTGGCAGGGTGGGGGAGTCAGGGTGGCAGTGTGGGGTATGCAGGGTGGCAGGGTGAGGGAGTCAGGGTGGCAGGGTGGGGGAGTCAGGGTAGCAGGGTGGGGGAGTCAGGGTGGCAGGGTGGTGTATGCAGGGTGGCAGGGTGGGGGAGTCAGGGTGGCAGGGTGGGGGAGTCAGGGTGGCAGGGTGGGCGAAGCAGGGTGGATGGTTGGTCGGCGGCAGGGTGGCAGGGTGGGGTATGCAGGGTGGCAGGGTGGTCGGAGGCAGGGTGGCAGGGTGGGGTATGCAGGGTGGCAGGGTGGGTGGCAGGGTGGTCGGAGGCAGGGTGGTCGGAGGCAGGGTGGCAGGGTGGGTGAGGCAGGGTGGCCGGAGGCAGGGTGGCAGGGTGGTCGGAGGCAGGGTGACAGGGTGGTCGGAGGCAGGGTGGCAGGGTGGTCGGAGGCAGGGTGGCAGGGTGGGGTATGCAGGGTGGCGGGGTGGTCGGAGGCAGGGTGGCAGGGTGGGCGAGGCAGGGAAGCAGGATGGTCGGAGGCAGGGTGGGCGAGGCAGGGTGGCAGGGTGGTCGGGGGCAGGGTGGCAGCGTGGTCGGAGGCACGGTGGGCAAGGCAGGGTGGCAGGGTGGTCGGAGGCAGGGTGGCAGGGTGGGGTATGCAGGGTGGCAGGGTGGTCGGAGGCAGGGTGACAGGGTGGTCGGAGGCAGGGTGGCAGGGTGGTCGGAGGCAGGGTGGCAGGGTGGGGTATGCAGGGTGGCAGGGTGGTCGGAGGCAGGGTGGCAGGGTGGGCGAGGCAGGGTGGCAGGGTGGTCGGAGGCAGGGTGGCAGGGTGGGGTATGCAGGGTGGCAGGGTGGTCGGAGGCAGGGTGGCAGGGTGGGCGAGGCAGGGAAGCAGGATGGTCGGAGGCAGGGTGGCAGGGTGGTCGGGTGCAGGGTGGCAGCGTGGTCGGAGGCACGGTGGGCAAGGCAGGGTGGCAGGGTGGTCGGAGGCAGGGTGGCAGCGTGGTCGGAGGCAGGGTGGGCGAGGCAGGGTGGCAGGGTGGTCGGAGGCAGGGTGGCAGCGTGGTCGGAGGCAGGGTGGGCGAGGCAGGGAAGCAGGATGGTCGGAGGCACGGTGGGCGAGGCAGGGTGGCAGGGTGGTCGGAGGCAGGGTGGCAGCGTGGTCGGAGGCAGGGTGGCAGGGTGGGAAAGGCAGGGTGGCAGCGTGGTCGGAGGCAGGGTGGCAGGGTGGGAAAGGCAGGGGGGGTAGAGGAGAGCCACAGCACAGGGAGCCTGTCAGATCGCATGCTCCTGCACTTTATTATCTTATGATTAAATATGTACCAGGGCCAGACGAGACACACACACACGTAAAACACACATGTAAAACACACAAGTAAAACACACACGTAAAACACACAAGTAAAACACACACGTAAAACACACAAGTAAAACACACATGTAAAACACACATGTAAAACACACAAGTAAAACACACACGTAAAACACACATGTAAAACACACATGTAAAACACACATGTAAAACACACACGTAAAACACACATGTAAAACACACACGTAAAACACACAACTAAAACACACACGTAAAACACACATGTAAAACACACATGTAAAACACCCATGTAAAACACACAAGTAAAACACACATGTAAAACACTCAAGTAAAACACACATGTAAAACACACATGTAAAACACACAAGTAAAACACACATGTAAAACACACACGTAAAACACACACGTTCACACGCAGCACACCCATGCTGTACGGCGCTACACAGGGGTGAAAGGATCCCTTTGTGCGCTCAGCATGCATAAACACACAAGAACATTTACCAGTGTGTTTCCTGTATCACAGGCAGACGATGGTGTGCAGTGAGAGGTACAGTAGGAACATGGTTGAGTCTCAGCCCACTCCCCTTCACATGCGTTCAGTGGTGCAGAGGAAGGGAGTCTCATTAGTACACTAACCTGTCTCACTGGTCAGGGAGGGGATGGGGACAGATCTGTGTAAATGAACTTCTCCTACATTGGAATAAAGATCTCAAAAGCAACCTGCTTCTCCAGTGCCAGGGTTCCTCCGTGTTATTCT
>NC_092158.1:55623853-55631353 GCF_045791955.1 Oncorhynchus clarkii lewisi | reverse complement strand
AGACTGCGGGCTGGGGGATGGAGACTGGGGACTAGGGGCTGGAGACTAAAGACTGGGGGCTGGAGGCTGGAGACTGGGGACTGGGGGATGGAGACTGAAGACTGGAGACTGGGGGCTGGGGGATGGAGACTGGAGACTGGAGACTGGGGGATGGGGGATGGAGACTGGGGACTGGGTTATGGGGGATGGAGACTGGAGACTGGAGACTGGGGGATGGAGACTGGAGACTGGAGACTGGGGGCTGGGGGATGGAGACTGGAGACTGGGGGATGGGGGATGGAGACTGAAGACTGGAGACTGGGGACTGGGGACTGGGGGCTGGAGACTGGAGACTGGAGACTGGGGGATGGAGACTGGGGACTGGGGGATGGAGACTGAAGACTGGGGGCTGGGGGATGGAGACTGGAGACTGGAGACTGCGGGCTGGGGGCTGGGGACTGGGGGCTGGAGACTGGGAGCAGGGGGATGGGGACTGGGGGATGGAGACTGAAGACTGGGGGATGGGGGATGCAGACTGCGGGCTGGGGGATGGAGACTGGTCACTGGGGGCTGGGGACTGGGGGCTGGAGACTGGGGACTGGGGGCTGGGGGCTGGAGACTGGGGGCTGGGGGATGGAGACTGGGGACTGGGGGATGGAGACTGAAGACTGGGGGCTGGGGGATGGAGACTGGAGACTGCGGGCTGGGAGCTGGAGACTGGGGACTGGGGGCTGGAGACTGAAGACTGGGGGCTGGGGGATGGAGACTGGAGACTGCGGGCTGGGGGCTGGAGACTGGAGACTGGGGGCTGGGGATGGAGACTGGAGACTGGGGGCTGGAGACTGGAGACTGGGGCTGGAGACTGGAGACTGGGGGCTGGCGACTGGAGACTGGGGGCTGGCGACTGGAGACTGGAGACTGGGGGCTGGAGACTGGAGACTGGGGGCTGGCGACTGGAGACTGGAGACTGGGGGCTGGCGACTGGAGACTGGAGACTGGGGGCTAGAGACTGGAGACTGGGGGCTGGAGACTGGAGACTGGGGGCTGGAGACTGGGGGCTGGCGACTGGAGACTGGGGGCTAGAGACTGGAGACTGGGGCTGGAGTCTGGAGCTGGGGGATGGTGACTAGAGACTGGGGGCTGGAGACTGGGGGATGGAGACTAGAGACTGAGGCTGGGGGCTGGTGACTGGGGGCTGGGGACTGTGACTGTGTGCTGGAGACTGGGGCTTGGGGCTGGCAAGTGGGGCTGGGGCATGGAGACTGGGGCTGGGAGATGGAGACTGGGGCTGGGGGCTGGAGACTGGAGCTGGGAGCTGAAGACTGGGGCATGGAGATTGAGGCTGGGGCATGGAGACTGGGGACTGGAGACTGGGGTGGGGAAATGGAGACTGGGGCTTGGGAAATGGAGACTGGAGCTGGGGGCTGGAGACTGGGGCTGGGGCATGGAGACTGGGGCTGGGGCATGGAGACTGGGGCTGGAGACTGGGGCTGGGAGCTGGAGACTGGGGCTGGGAGCTGGAGACTGGGGCTGGGAGGAATATGAGGGGAATATGTTATGTTATTGCTACCATTAGCAAGTGCAGTGAGGAATAGTAAGGTGAAGGTTTACATTCTGTTTTAGTACATCTTTATGTTTGGCCACATCAGGATGAGTAGACCTTATACCTTACGCTATGGTCCACATCTGGAGCACATTTATAGCAGAGCCCCCTCAGCCCTCTCTCTCCTCTCCCAGTAGCCGGAGGGGGATTAGAGGATGGAGGGGGTTAGGGGATGGAGGGGGGTTAGGGGATGGAGGGGGTTAGGGGATGGAGGGGGGTTAGGGGTTGGAGGGGGGTTAGGGAATGGAGGGGTGTTAGGGGATGGAGGGGGGTTAGGGGTTGGAGTGGGGTTAGGGGATGGAGGGGGGTTAGGGGATGGATGGGGTTAGGGGATGGAGGGGGGTTACGGGTTGGGGGGTTAGGGGCTGGAGTGGGTTAGGGGATGGAGGGGGGTTAGGGGCTGGAGGGGGGTTAGGGGATGGAGGATGGTTAGGGGATGGAGGGGGTTTGGGGATGGATGGGGTTAGGGGATGGACGGGGGTTACGGGTTGGGGGGGTTAGAGGCTGGAGTGGGTTAGGGGATGGAGGGGGGTTAGGGGCTGAAGGGGGGTTAGGGGATGGAGGGGGGTTAGGGGATGGAGGGGGGTTAGGGGATAGAGGGTAGTTAGGGTCTGAAGGGGGAGTAAAGGGATGGAGGGAGGTTAGGGGCTGAAGGGGGTAAGGGGATGGATGGGGTTTAGGGGATGGAGGGGGGTAAGGGGATGGAGGGGGGTTAGGGGCTGAAGTGGGGTAAGGGGATGGATGGGGTTTAGGGGATGGAGGGGGGTAAGGGGATGGAGGGGGGTTAGGGGATAGAGGGTAGTTAGGGTCTGAAGGGGGAGTAAAGGGATGGAGGGAGGTTAGGGGCTGAAGGGGGTAAGGGGATGGATGGGGTTTAGGGGATGGAGGGGGGTAAGGGGATGGAGGGGGGTTAGGGGCTGAAGTGGGGTAAGGGTTTGGAGGGGGGGGTAAGGGTTTGGATAGGGGTTAGGGGCTGAAGGGGGGGGTTATAGGGGATGGAGGGCTGGAGGGCAGGGCAAGCCTTGTAACTGTAGAGCTGGTAAAAAGCAGCCTGTACGAGGCCAAAGTTGATTTCCTCTACCTGCCATTCAGTGTGCAGGCTAATGAGCTGATCCAATCTTCAACACACTCCACTCTGCTCTCCTCTCCCCCGCCGGCCAGGGATTCAGCTATAATAATCACTGCTTATTTATTAGACTTTTAAATTGCAGAACCATGTTGGCATAATGTTAATACGCGGGTTTCGAGTCCCACACATGCTTGCCGTTAAACGCTTGGCTCTGTATTTTTGTTGTATTTATTCTTTTAATTTGTAGAATAATTGCAGTTTAATTCAACCTTGGCTAGTGGAATAGGAACCTTTGCTACAGCAGTTCCCCAGCGCCAACGGGTTCAGAGCCAGTCATGGTCATGGGGTAATGGCTGAAGCCAGCGGGAGAGAGACGGGACGGGGGTCAGAAATAGCACTGATTAGGCCTCCAGGGGCAGATTTGCCTGAGTTGTCCAGCTGCCCTGCCCTGCCCTCCCTGCCTGTTGACCCACCCTCAATCCTCAGCCCAGGGTTTATTTTAGAGGACACAGACAGAGGTAGAGGTAGAGGCAGACCCTCCTGTCTCCTCACCCCGTAGCGCTGGAGTAAAGCCAGGGGTGGAAAAGTACCCAATGGTCATACTTGAGTACAAGTAAAGATACCTTAATAGAAAATGGCTCAAGTAAAAGTGAAAGTCACCCAGTAAAATCCTACTTGAGAAAAAGCCTAAAAGTATTTGGTTTTAAATATAGTTAAGTATCAAAAGTAAAAGTAAAAGTATAAATCATTTCAAATTCCTTAAGGAAACCAGATCATTTTTATATTATTTTGATTATGGATAGCCAGGGGCACACTCTAACCCTCAGACACAATTTACAAATGAAGGATGTGTTTAGTGAGTCTGCCAGATCCGAGGCAGTAGGGATGACCAGGGATGTTTCTCTTGATAAGTGTGTGAATTAGATCATTTTCCTGTCCTGCTAAGATTTCAAAATGTAATGAGTACTTTTGGGTGTCAGGGAAAATGTATGGAGTAAAAAGTACATAATGTTCTTTAGGACTGTAGTGAAGTAAAAAGTTGTTCAAAATATGAATACTAATGTAAAGTACAGATACCAAAAAAAACACTTAAGTAGCACTTTCAAGTATTTTTTATGAAGTACTTTACGTCACTGAGTATAGCCTACATAGAACTACTGCTCCAGTGTCCCGTCTAGTCCTCAGTATACTCTGCTGGTCTCAGAGGCTGGTTGGTTGGAGTGCTGTTCGGCCCTTGGTCCGATGTAGGAAGTGCCGGGGCCCCACAGTGTGTTTCCAATTACCGCCCTCCCATACCGGAGAGGCCAGGGGTGAGGCTATGTTAGCTCCCTGCTCTCAGGGCCTCGAGGGCCCTCCAATATCACCCAGCCAGCCAGCCCCCCCCCCCTGTACCGCCGATACTGATCAGCCCTGCAGAGCTGTGATAACCGTCGGCCAGGCATAATGAACACACACTGATCCTTGTCATGCTGTTCCCCTAGCCCTTCTCAAGCTCCATGTTTATGTACCTTCTGTAACACACAGCCTCTCCAGGTGTGCGGGGAGCTATGGCTCCTGTCCAACAATACCACTCTCACTTTGGATGTGTGTGCGTGCGTGTGTCTGTGTGCTCTTTAACACCACCCAGACTCACAACACTCACAACACAGACTCACAACACTTTTCAACAACTCACAAGGTCCTTAGCTGCTGCGGTGCAGATGACACAGTCCACTCATAAACGCCCTTCATTCACCACAAGTCATCAAATCCATAAACGTGTTGTTTGCGTGTCTGACGGCATTGTGGACAGTTTGTCCTGCTCTCCTTTCCCTCCAGCCGTCCCTCTTCTCTCCTTCAGTGTGAAGGGTATTTACCCTGGCAGACAATAGAAAGGGATCGGCGGAGGCTCATTGAGGTGAAGTGTTTGTTTGCTGTGTTGAAGAGCACCACTCACACACCCAAACTCTGACTCAGGGGAGGAGAGGAGATCGGAGGAGAGGGGAGGGGAGAGCGAACCGAGTCTGTAGAGAACACAACTGCAGAAGTCATAGACTTGGACTAACGGTTGCCTGTTTCCTTCTCTTTCTTTCTTTCTTTCTTTCTTTCTTTCTTTCTTTCTTTCTTTCTTTCTTTCTTTCTTTCTTTCTTTCTTTCTTTCTTTCTTTCTTTCTTTCTTTCTTTCTTTCTTTCTTTCTTTCATTCTTTCTTTCTTTCTTTCTTTCTTTCTTTCTCTCTCTCTCCCTCTCTCTCTCTCTCTCTCTTGCTCTCTCTCTCTTCTGTGCGCTCTCGCTCTCCTCCTGCAGCTCATCACACCCCATGCCATCCGGGTGCAGACTCCGCCCCGCCACATCCCAGGGGTGGTAGAGGTGACCCTCTCCTACAAGTCCAAGCAGTTCTGTAAAGGCACGCCCGGACGCTTCATCTACACAGGTCAGTTTCCCTCCCGCTCACAATAATATAATAATAATGAAGAGGAACAATGGTCTGCGCCATTTCATCAAACCCACTATCCTGGAGTTGCAAGCGTCATGCACTACTTACTGTACATCCTTACAGGGGATCGCACAGGTCGTCCAACTCTTCCAGATTGTTACAATTATTTAAAGTGCTGAAGCAGCATCATCTGTCTATACAGGACTACACAGTACAGGTTATTACAGACAGAGAATAGACCGTTTCATATCAGTATTTTGAGAGCCTTGTGTTAAGGACACAGTATGTAGCCATCGCTCCGCCATTGCTGGTAGCTAGAATTCTATCATGTTCGCCCGTGTTGCAGTGTAGAGAATCATTGTACATGCTGTGAAATACGGTTCAAATAACGAGACAAAAAAAGACGCAAAAGTGATAGTTAAGGCGGAAAGCATAGAAATAGCTCACATAGAACAGATCTACCACCTACCAGACTTGATTTCAATGACAGTGACAGATCTATAACTCAAATGTTGTCGGGCCGCCTACGAAGATATTTAATGAACCTTTAAAGAACCACCATCTGCAAGGTGAGAGATCCAACAGCAGAGTTGAGCACAGGAGTGCAGAACGCACCAGAGCTTGCTGTTATCAACTCCAAAGTACGGAACAGAAAACACAGTTAGCTGCACACTGAGAGCCTCTCCAGCTCTCTCTCTCTCTCTGTAGCTGTGTGATTCACAGTGGATGACAGGGGCTTCCTAGCAAACACGGGCCTATCTGGCCTAAGAATCCCACCTATTTCCTCTGTGTGGAGGTTAATGCTCGGCACAGCCCTCTCACAAGCAGTGACATCCTGTACAATCCAGTAGATAAGGCCAATAGAGAACTTATCTCGCTTATAGGAAGGAAAGAGGGGCCTGATTCATCCGTCAGTGAGCAGAGCCACTAGCCCAGCTCTGCCTGCCTGCCTGGCTCTATAGCCATGTGTTTATGTGCAGAAATTAGCAGGGAGTTATACGGAGCGCTTGTATGCCAAGAGGCTGAGAAAGGGTTGTGTGTTGCAGCACACGCAGTAACCCCCGCTGCTTTAACAGTAACAGGGAGGCCTGTTGGACTAGCAGGAAGGTAGGCTACAGCACCCACTCTGTGAATGGGAGGTTCAGAGGGAGGCCAATGTTGACTTAATTACTGTAGATTGGGAGATTGTAACGACAAATGCTCGTAAAAGCGTTACAATTAAGCTAGGAAAACAGTCTGGGCTTTATAGGCCTCCATCTTGAAGCCATTTGAAGAAAGTGAATCCGTCCAGAGCGTGAGCGAATGCGTGTTGGGTTCACACACACACACACACACACACACACACACACACACACACACACACACACACACACACACACACACACACACACACACACATACGCATACACACACGTAAATGCACAAACACACACATTTACACTTTTAAGATGTTAAGAATGTACAATCCCGTAGAGAAATAAGTATCTGCAAAAACAAGCAATCTTTCATTCTCTGATGCTCTTTTTCATAGCAACACACAAACACACAAACACACACGCAAACACACACGCAAACACACACACATACACACACACACACCCCGTGCTGAAACTGAAACAGTGGTGGATTCTGCCCTCCCTGGGCTCACAACCTCGTTTCACCTAATTGAAAATTATAAGAGATGCCCTGGAGAAGAAATTTGTTTGTAATAAGTTGTACATAATGGAGGAACCTGGCTGCAAACCATTTCACTGAGCTCTCTTAGTGGGTGGAACCAATCCCAGAGCAATTTTAGACTCCTGTAATGGCTGTGGCCTTATTCCCTCTTCTGCACTTTTCCTCTCTTCCCTCGGAAGGAGGAAGGGAGGAGGGAGAGAGGAACACTTCTGCAGTGAAGTGGCCCCCTTCCTCGCTCTCATTTTTATTTCTCTCATACTCACACTTGTATGCTCTTAGGCATGTCTATACAAATACAATGCACGCACACAGACGCAAACACACAGACGCACGCGCGTGCACGCACGCACACACACACACACACGTACGCACGCACGCACGCACGCACGCACGCACACACACACACACACACACACACACACACACACACACACACACACACACACACACACACACACACACACACACACACACACACACACACAGCGGAGGGTGTGGGTGACAATGGGAGGCCTCACTCATTAATATTGATCCTCTTGACACAGGTCCACAATGCCACACAGTAGGGCACCATCCAGTGTGTGTGTGTGTGTGTGTGTGTGTGTGTGTGTGTGTGTGTGTGTGTGTGTGTGTGTGTGTGTGTGTGTCTGTGTTGTACACTCCAGTTTCTACTCACGCCACACCTCATATAATTTCCTTCACCAGTAAGATGATGTAAAACATGTTTTAGTGTTATGTTACCATGCTCAGCCCACAC
>NC_092158.1:55596353-55618853 GCF_045791955.1 Oncorhynchus clarkii lewisi | reverse complement strand
TGTACTGTATATATATATATATAGGTATATATGTAAGTATATATGTAGATATCCAGGCCTATGTGGAACACTGCTCTAATAGTGATTTAGGCTCCCTCCCACTCCCCACACCGTGCTTTACACTGACACATTTTTTTATGGGGGGGGGGGGGGGGGGGGGTCTGACCCCACTCCTTACCCCCTCCACTCCTCCCCACATCAACCTCTTCTCCAGGTCATTATTGTGAAATATGATGAGGCCTGGATCTGCCCTCATGAAATTTCAATGAGCATTGATCTGTGTGATTGCAAGGAATCCTTCACATAGTGGTTTGAGCAGGGGGAGAGGGGGGAGAGGGGGGGGGGGGGGGGGGTGTGTTCATTTATTTATTGCTGTTTAGTTTTAGTCGTTTGGATCCGATCTTCTTTGGGGGAGCACTGTCAGAACGCCTGTCCCTATGATTCCATGGCTAGAGAGGCTTTATACACTAGTAGACTGTTGAAAATCCAGTGTTGACAACCAGGGGCCTAATCTTGGACAATTCTCCTGAAGACCTCCTTTTTGCTAAAGTTTTTTTTGTTGTGGTCAACTGTAACGGTAACCTGGTAATGTGTCGTTCTCTGACAGTGGTCGAGTAGGGTTACTAAGAAGTAGCAATGCCATGTTGCATTCTGGCCCTAATTGTATTTTTACCTTTATTTAACTAGTCAGTTAAGAACAAATTCTTATTTTCAATGACGGCCTAGGAACAGTGGGTTGATTGCTTTGTTCAGGGGTAGAGCAAGAGATTTTTACCAGGGATTCGAACTTGCAACCTTGCGGTTACTAGTCCCAACACTCTAACCACTGGGCTACCCTGCCACCCTTAATATAATAGGGTGCTCTAATTCTCCAAGGTCAAACATTAAGTAGACTCCAAGGTCAAACTCCTGTTCATATTGGGTCACTTTCATTTCTCTATTATGACTACAATACATTTTCTGGTCAGTAATTCCACCAATGACATTTTAGGGGTTGATTCGGTGCAAACCCGAGCTGCCCTGTGTGTTATTTCTGGTGTAAAACCACGAGCTAATGCAGCCCATGGAGTAACATAAACCAGCATCTCTTCCCCAAGTCAACACATGTGGTATTAATAAGTGGAAAACAATAAAACAGTTAAAGGAGGGAATTCTCCCGCACTATAAATACTCTCTGTGTGGTTTGAGTTGTTGCACATGCAGAGAGCGCCAGGCGGCAGAGGTACAGGAGGACGGATGGCCACCCAAACTCACTTCTCCATTCTCAACATGTTTATGTGGTCTTGTTTCACTAATATGATATCTATAGTGTTGTGTGTCTGTCTATAAACGGTCTGTTTCTGAAGACAAGATGGCAGGGTGTTTCCTGATAAGGTGGTGTTGGTTGTTTTTCCCTGAACACGATTGCTTTTGTAACCGTTTTGAAATCATTTTTTATAACGAGACAGATTAGCAACGCCGAATATAACTGGAGCTTTTGACTGCAATTGTCTATGTTTTATTTCATCTTTATTTAACGAGGCAAGTCAGTTAAGAACAAATTGTTATTTACAATGACGACCAAACCCGGCCAATTCCTCCCCTAACCCGGACGACTCTGGGGCAATTGTGCGCCGCCCTCTGGGACTCCCGATCACAGCCGGTTGTGATACAGCCGGGATCAAACCCGGGTCTGTAGTGACACGCCACTCGGTCCCCTATGACTGGACTATGATTATAAATTGCGACACATACTTTTGTTGTCAATGCTTATCAAGTGGAATCATTCATTGAAAACAGTGCAGGGCAGAGAATAGGCCTGGTGTAATGGAACCGGAGAGTCATTTTTACATAAACAGTGTATCCGGGCACACACAATGGATGTTTGGTTAGAATCACTGTCAGCTTTTGACCACCTCTCCACTCCATTCATATGAATGGGAACATATGTGCACATTTTAAAGGCTCACGTCCCCTAGAATATGTTTCCTTCTTGGCATACTACCTTGACTTGGCCCCCCTTCCCACACAGATTTAAATGTGTGTGTTCAGTATGATTTCTCAGTGGTGTAAGTGGAGGAAAGGTTAGTTCTTTCCAAAGACAAGACAAACATATTTTGTAACCGATTATTCTTGGGTGCTTGGGAGGTTTTTCTCAGCTTTCGGGGGCTGGCATCAACAGTGAGGGGAAATCATGTTTTTTTTTATGTTGAGCTCAAAATGAATCACCACAAAACATTTCATTTTGTCATGGGGATATTGCTACGGGAGCACTTCGCCCCTCATGTTCATTCATCGAGCTCCAAGTGTCTCCCTTCCTCTCCTCTCCCCCCTTTCCCTGCCCTCTTACCTCCCAGTAAGTGAATATTATCCGCTCTCCTGGTGCAAAGATTGTGCCCAATGTGGAAATCGATAGCAATAAGGGGGAGTAAACAGCGTCTGACATCCACAACTGCGTGGCCGTGTTGACACGCAGAGCAGAGCCCATCCATCTCCATATCAGCCTGTTAATGGAGACCTTACAGGCAGCGGCCTGCCCTTACCGCCAGCCCTGGCCCCCTCCCCCGCCTCGCTCCCTGGCCTCATCAACCGCCAACCTCCCTCATCCTCCCTACACCATTCCTCAACCTTGCCGTCCCTCCCTCACCTCCTCATCCATATTCAATTCCTAAGCTTCAGCAGGGCCCATCCTCCTCCTCCCCTTACATGACTCCTTGCTACACCCGTCATCTCCCTAACACAACTCTTCATCTGAATATTAATTGAATTCTTCTCCTTTAAATAATAATGTGGAGACTGTCGTGGCTAAATCAATTAGATCAGTCCCTGCCGAGAGAGAGAGAGAGAGAGAGAGAGAGAGGAGGGGGTCTTCTTTTCTCCTCTACACTGTATTTGGGCTACTCACCTACCCATTCCAGGCGACCTGCCACTATGCACAGACACACACTCCTTTAATTCGCCTTTTGATGAACAATTGAAGCATTGTTGGCTCAAAGAGTCATTATGTTAAATGTAATATGTGCTTGTAGGGATTGAAGGAGGGTAAGAAGAGAAACAATAGGCACAGTCAGAGTATGATATGTGAATGAGACACAGAGCTCTGTTTTAACTCCAGGATGGTTGTTGTTATAGTGGGCCCGTGTGGTGCCATGTTACCTGGTGCCACTCTTTGTGTGTGTGTGTGTGTGTGTTCTCTATACCTCTATATGCACTGTATATGGGAGTGTTTTGATGTTGGTGGTCCTTTTTTTTTTTTACGAGCTACCGGTCACGATTACATTACAAACACATACAGTAGTTATTATCTGTCAGTATATGTGGATGCCATTCTCTGTACAGATTTGGACACATGCTTTTTAATGGGTCTTTTTGACCATTCTGAGACAAATTGACTGGTGTGTGTGAGCTCACCACAGACATACCAATTATGGAACATAATACACTAAGCTGTAACGGACATTTACTGGAACACTCCATGGAAAGCACCTAGCATCACACACCTCAAACACCCTTCTAATATCTCGTCTATCCATACCCTCACACCCTTCTAATATCTCCTCTATCCATACCCTCACACCCTTCTATTATCTCCTCTATCCATACCCTCATACCCTTCTAATATCTCCTTTATCCATACCCTCACACCCTTCAAATATATCCTTTATCCATACCCTCATACCCTTCTAATATCTCCTCTATCCATACCCTTACACCCTTCTAATATCTCCTTTATCCATACCCTTACACCCTTCTAATATCTCCTTTATCCATACCCTTACACCCTTCTAATATCTCCTCTATCCATACCCTCATACCCTTCTAATATATCCTTTATCCATACCCTCATACCCTTCTAATATCTCCTTTATCCATACCCTTACACCCTTCTAATATCTCCTTTATCCATACCCTTACACCCTTCTAATATCTCCTTTATCCATACCCTTACACCCTTCTAATATCTCCTTTATCCATACCCTTACACCCTTCTAATATCTCCTTTATCCATACCCTCATACCCTTCTAATATATCCTTTATCCATACCCTCATACCCTTCTAATATCTCCTTTATCCATACCCTTACACCCTTCTAATATCTCCTTTATCCATACCCTTACACCCTTCTAATATCTCCTTTATCCATACCCTTACACCCTTCTAATATCTCTATCCATACCCTCACACCCTTCTAATATCTCCTCTATCCATACCCTCACACCCTTCTATTATCTCCTCTATCCATACCCTCATACCCTTCTAATATCTCCTTTATCCATACCCTCACACCCTTCAAATATATCCTTTATCCATACCCTCATACCCTTCTAATATCTCCTTTATCCATACCCTTACACCCTTCTAATATCTCCTTTATCCATACCCTTACACCCTTCTAATATCTCCTTTATCCATACCCTCATACCCTTCTAATATATCCTTTATCCATACCCTCATACCCTTCTAATATCTCCTTTATCCATACCCTTACACCCTTCTAATATCTCCTTTATCCATACCCTTACACCCTTCTAATATCTCCTTTATCCATACCCTTACACCCTTCTAATATCTCCTTTATCCATACCCTTACACCCTTCTAATATCTCCTTTATCCATACCCTTACACCCTTCTAATATCTCCTTTATCCATACCCTTACACCCTTCTAATATCTCCTTTATCCATACCCTTACACCCTTCTAATATCTCCTTTATCCATACCCTTACACCCTTCTAATATCTCCTTTATCCATACCCTTACACCCTTCTAATATCTCCTTTATCCATACCCTTACACCATGCCAAACACTCTTTTTCTCTTCCTCTTTTCCCACCACTCCATTTTCTCCATCTGTGTGTGTGTGTGTGCGTGCGTGTGCGCATGCCTGCGTCCCTGCATGATTGTGTGCATATAGATAGTATATCCGTGAATGTGGTGAGTCACAGAGATATTGTGTGTGGGTCTCCTAGAGAGCACCAGACATCACAGCATATACTCAGCCAGACCCCTCTCCCCCCAGACCCAGCAGAAGAAAGGGTCATTGTTCCAGTGTCAAAATGCTGCAGGCGTCTTGACAAAGGCCCGGGAGGTTATGATAACAGGAAGAGAAAGCCTCACATCCACAGACTGTGGAGGCCGGGGCTTGGGAACGGGGTTTAGGGATGGCTGGTGTTGGTGGGCGTTCGGCTGTGCAGACAGTATCAGATTCCTGCTGGAATATCTAGCTTTTATTCTGCTCTTTGTTAGAAAATTGGGAATTGTCATTGGTGATGTGGGTTCAGTCCCTGCGGTAAAAACGTTCTTTGCCACAGACATGATTTGATCCTTTTCAGAATAAATGAGCATTTGTGTCAGTGATAATGTGCAAACTGTTCAGCTTCAGAGGTGAGATTATTCTAGCAACAGGAATAGTCTAACCCTGTTATTCACTTATATTTTGAACCTAAACTATGCCTGTCCATGGGAATAATTATCCAAAATAATTCTGAAGTGAGTATCCTCAACACTTGTTTTCTGTTGGGTGAAATCAGCCTTCAGGTCGGACATTTTTCCTCTCAGAAGTTGAACCTGAGGTACTTTTTGTCACATCAAATCCTTTTCTAAGTCTGTGCTGTTGTTGAGTCTCACAGAGCTCTTAAAGGCTCCATTTAGGGCAGATAGAACTCCATAAAACAATGCTCTGGGGCTGGGCAGCCATCTTGTCTCCCCCTGCCCCCACTCCGCTCCGCCATTCCGGTTCCTCTATCGCTAGTCGCCTGGCTGGCTGTCAGCAGGCATGTAAATATGCCTCTAGCCTCGCTCCCCTCACTGACTGACAGGCTTTTACATCTCTCTCTCTCTTCTGACAGGATAAAGGGTTTATGCCAGTAATTGCAATGCTAAACGTAAAAAAGTAAATGTCCTTTAAAATCCCCAGATTACCATACCGTATGTGCTTTTTACACTCACTTTTATAAATACACGCAATCTAGCTTCATGGGAATGTAAAAAGGACTTCCATTAGCCACGATCATATATTTAAATCCCCTTCACTCTACTTCACGCTAGCTCTGTTTTATCTCAAGATTGTTGCTTAAACTAATGAAAAATCTCACTTTGAAGCAAATCACAGGCTGGAAAGTGCCTTGGTACCTGTCTGGTTCCTTGATGCGTGTGTTTTACTGATGTATTCAGGGCAGTCACTTTTCTGCTACCTTGTACTTCCACTGGGGACACAACTTCCGAAATGTCCTGGAAATGTACAAAGAACGGCACGATGAATACTGTACGAAGAGTGAACTCAAGGCCATTTGGGGATGATATTGTGATCGTATGCTCAAATTGTTCTAAGATGATGTTACAGTATTGTAACCCTGTGCTCCTGTGTGTGTGTGTGTGTGTGTGTGTGTGTGTGTGTGTGTGTGTGTGTGTGTGTGTGTGTGTGTGTCCTCAGCTCTGAATGAGCCCACCATCGACTACGGCTTTCAGCGGCTGCAGAAGGTCATCCCCCGACACCCTGGAGATCCAGAACGCCTTCCAAAGGTACCAGTTACACGACCTGCACCTTTACTATCCAATCAGTCCACAGCCTGTACCCTAACTGTCCAATCAGTCCACACCCCTCCATGTCTATATTTCTACACGTTTAAGCATGTTTTGTTAGAAAATCAAAAAGTAGTTTGATTTTAAAATATTCTACCAATACCACTCTCAAATGATTTGAGTCAGCGGCTCTATCTTGTTTTGTCTTTCACTTGCATCAAGATCCTATATAATGTTCTAGATACGATATTTGTTTCATCAGTGAAGCAAAAAAGACTGTTGAGTGGAAATACATGTGTAAACAATTAGGACTAAAGGATCGTTTATCTTTTTATACAAAGATGTGTCAGTTCTATCTACGCAGGCAAAGATCAGGTCCTCTCCAGTACGGTGCTCCTGCAGAGTGCAGATGCATCTGAACCTGAGCATACTGTACTGTACTGCCTGTTGGGTGGGCAGGGTCACGACCCTGTGTGTTCACCAGCTGTTTGGATCGGCGTCGTTTCTCACTGAAGCGCTTCCAGCGACGCACACTTTTCTGTGACATCAAAGGGAACAGACTCGCGTCTCGGCAGCGGTGGAGTCCTTGTCATCTCTGATGTCATCGACGACACACAGACTCCTGCACGTGTTAACGATCTCACGTGTCGCCGGGCGAACGCGCTTAGTCCAAGGGCAGTTGACATCACTGCTGTGGAAGTGCACACCATTTTCTGTTACAGTTAGCATGGCCTAAAAGTGGTGCAAAAGCAAAGCACCACACTCCTTTACACTCCTTCACCAGCAATGTGTGTGTGTGTGTGTGTGTGTGTGTGTGTGTGTGTGTGTGTGTGTGTGTGTGTGTGTGTGTGTGTGTGTGTGTGTGTGTGTGTGTGTGTGTGTGTGTGTGTGTGTGTGTGTGTGTGTGTGTGCGTGCGTGCGTGCGTGCGTGTGTGTGTGTGTTCATGTGTGCACGCTATGTGTGTGCGTACTTGGACGAGTGTATAACTTGCGTGTGTGCATGTTGCGCTCTGCGAGCCACAGAAAAGCAGGGTGTAAATTGATCCTTTGGGAGTAATAAATATACAGCACTTTATCTTGTTTTCTGTGCCTCATACCCTGGAGCCCTGCTGGAACAACAGCACTTAATAGAGTAAGAGGAAGGTAATTAGGAGCAGTATGGCTGTGTGCCCCACTCCACCTCGCTCCTCGCCCCGCTCCTGTACTGTACCTAGAGTAGGCTCAGACTTCTAGCCCAGTCTCCTAGCTCACACACGCTCCACACGCTCTAAAAACGCAGGAAAAAGTTTGTGCATATACGCTGACGACGTTTCTGTTCGTTTTGGCCTTCGGGAAGGTGTTTTTTCCCAGCAGTTGGTGCACCAATGTTTTTTTTCTTTAGGCGAGTTGAAGTCTACGGCCCTTTGTCGGTGTTTGGTCAACAGTAAGGATTCTAAAATTAAGTGTTTGTTGTCCTTCAGCGAGAGACGAATCGTTTTCATGCACATTTTGTTCACTTGAGAAATACTGCACCCAGCATCTTAGTTAGATGTCAAATTGTGCGACTACGATATCCTGTGCAAAACATGCAAAATGAATGACAGATTTCTTTCGGCGTCTCAAACAGTCCTATTGCTGGTTTTATCTCGTTCAGTTCAGAACTCCCCTCACCTGGTTGTCTCTGGCTTAATTGAAAGGAAAACCAGAGGACAACCAGCAGTTCCAGCCGAACTGAAGCAGAACGTAATACAGGGGTGTCAAACTCATTCCACCGAGGGTCTAGTTTCTGCTGGTTTTTGTTTTTTCCTTTCAATTAAGACGACCAGGTGAGGGGAGTTCCTTACTAACTGGTGACCTTAATTCCTCAATCAAGTACAAGGGTGGAGTGAAAACCCACAGACACTCAGCCCTCCATGAAATGAGTTTGACACTGTGCCTTAAGACTACAGCAGCTCCATTGGCAATCCAACCTGGGCTCTGGTGTGTAGTGAAGGACACTACTCTCCTCATTACTTTAGTAGCTAGAATACCTTCAGGAAAATAAAAGTTATTGAACATTTTCCAAATTAATTTACATTTGACCTTTATTTAACACGGCAAGTCAGTTAAGAACAAATTCTTATTTACAATTACAGCCTACCAGGGAACAGTGGGTTAACTGCCTTGTTCAGGGACAGAACAACAGATTTTTACCTTGTCAGCTTGGGGATCCGATCCAGCAACCCACTAGGCTACCTGCCGTCCCCCAAATAAGAAATGAAATAAGAAAGGAAAATGTATTGATTGCGTATGTCTTCACACCCCACAGTTAATACTTGGCGAAAGCACCTTTGGCAGCCTTTTTGTTTTGTATTTTTTATTCATTTGGGAAATGTTCTATCATTTTTTGTTCACTTTAGAATTGTGTAATAGTAGAATTAGTACATTAGTAGAATTTTAAAAACATCGAATCCATTTTAAAATCAATTTTAAGGCAACAAAATGCGAAGACTATTAATAATGCTAAACATATGCTAATATATGCATAATTAGATCATTATTGATATAGAAAATAGATATTGAAAATTCACGTTTTTGATATAAAAAATGGAATTATCGATATATTTCGAACAATTATATAAAACATGTTATATTGATATTTTGATATCGATGATTCCATTTTTTATATAGAAATTCTAATTATTGATATAAAACAAAATAATGTTTATAAAAAATTATATTACAAAATAATATTAATATATGTTAAAACGGCTTTCCACACACACACACACACACACACACACACACACAAACACACACACACACACACACACACACACACACACACACACTGCACACGTCATTAGTTCACATTAACCTCACATGTAGAGCAGCACCAGCCGTGTAATAGGCAAACAGACAGCTATTGTAGCCATCGCTCCATACCGAATGCCTTCCACTCACTCACACTCCCAGCACTTTTATCCCCATTAGATGCAGACCAGTGCACTGTCATGCCCAATGAGGCTGGTTTGATTTGTAAAAAATCGGACACGTGGACATGGAGATTGACACGGTCATTTTCACTGCCTTTGCTGACCTCTTTTTTTTGATTGAAGTGAGAAAAATCAGCACGGAGTTCCAGTACGTCACATTTGAAATACATTCTCACACAACGTGTTAATCAGTGAGAGGAGACATCTAGCAGGAAATTATGTCATACCCAATGACTGACCGGTGTTGATGATGTGATGATGTCATCAGGCAGTGGGAGTGTTCTACTTCCTGGAAAGGATGAGTCAGAGGGCAGATGGGCCAGTGACTCACCTTCTTTTCGACCCCCGTACTCCCCCCCCCCCCTCCTCTGATGTGGTTATCTGTGTTAGTACTGACCACCCCGCCGTCCCCTATACCACCCCCACTACACAGCCTGGCTGCAGCTGGCCTGGGGAGGACAGATCTGATAAACCTCTATAGGTGTTGATGGTGACGCAGCCAGTTGGTGCTGTCGGCTCTGCTGTCTAGTCCTGCTCAGCAAGGCAGAGCCGGCGCCTCCAAGAGTATTTTAGAATGCTCGACATTCTCTTGGTCCAGGCCAGAAGCAAGTACTGTCAAATCTGGCGTTCAGTAGCCATATCTTGATGAGACTGGATTGTCAAGGGCTTAGTGTCTGAGATGAGGAGGACCTCATTTGGATAAGGTCATGTCGCTACTGACTGTGTGTGATTCAGATGGAGAGTGTGCTACTTAGTAAGCAATATCCAATCCATTACTTTAAAGCCTTTTGAGACTGTACACCAGGGTTCTCCAATAGGCAGCCCAAGGGGCTAAATTCGGCCTGCGGGTGATTTTATTTGCCCCCCCCCCGAGTTCTCTGAGATTTTTTTTTAAATTGAACTTTTTTAGGGGGGGTTGATTATTTTAGTTGTAAGACATAAAAGACTGTAAAATTATTTTAATTCAGAAATGTGTTCCCAAGTATTCCCATGCATTAATAGAGAGGCATCGGCCAAATGTAATCAAGGTTTGAAATAATTACGTTTTTTTTCTTATACTATATCTATCTGTTCGGGATTCTTGCGGTCAATTTCCAGTGTAAAAATGATTTATAATTATGTCCCCCCCCCCGCCCCCCCCCCCCCCCCCCCCCCGACAATCCGCCAAAGGAAAAATCGGCCCACGGCTGAATGTAATTATGGACCCCTGCTGTAGGCCATCAGCGTTGAGCTGAGTGGGTTATAGTCAGGTCATGAGGTCCTCTGTCACCCACATGCCCCCTTCGCTCCCTCCCTCAACATCCTCCTAACAGTTGAGAAAAACAACCCTGTCCCCTGAGAGAGAGAGAGAGGGAGGCCTCATGGAGGAAAACATCCACTCTTCTTATACCTTGTATTAGCCTGAGCAGGTGCCATACAACCCTAGGGATGTCAAGCTAAACGTGTGTCTGTGTGTTTATGCATGTGCACACAGGCACGCGCACGTGTGCAAAAGATACACAGGTCCTGGACTATAAATGGGCATTCTGAAACAATAGGCTCACAGGATACAAGAACGCGTTGCCTGTCCTTCATTCCTCTGTCTCTAGCACGCTGTCTCCAATATCTCCCATGCACGTACAGACAGTCACATCTCCCTTCTCACATTGTTATCCGCAGGCTCAACACTCCAAGGTTTACAATGTATGGGACAGCAATCTATGGGTGCGTGAGAGCGCGGGTGTCTGTGTGCGCGGTGTGCGTGTGTGCATATGCGTGTGTGGGGGAGGGGGGGGGGGGGGGGCTGTTTAAGTGTGCAGGCAGCCAGAGGTGATCCATCATGGTGCAGTCGGCAGCTTGCCCTCCAGCGGGGCAGCCGATCGAAGCCTCCGCTCCCTGGACTGTATTATTGTTCCGCTAAGAGTAATTGAGTCACAGTAAAGGGGAAGACACACCAGTGTTTGTGATAGTGTGACCGTGTGTGATACCACGATTATGTGTGTGGGCATAAGAAGGGGTTGGGGTGGGGTGGGGTAATCATCCCCCACGCATTTGACGTCTTTACTGTAACGTCTTGTGAAGTGTTTGGACATGGGCGGCCAACGGGAAGTGTGTAGGTCATTTCTTTCCCAGCAGCCTCTCTGGCTGGCTGACTGGCACAGTGGCCTCCCCCTCCTCTCCTCTCTGCTGATATCACCAGCTTGGCTGCTCATCTCTGCCCTATCGATCTCCTCCTTTATTGAGGTAATAACTGTCTGTTGACGGCACTCCTTTCAACTGCTGAACTCAATCTCCCAGGGTGGAGGAGGGAAAGAGAGGGAGCGGAGGGGAGAGAGAGGGAGAATGAGAGAAAGGTAGAAATAGAAAAAGAGAGAGAGTAAGAGAGAGGGAGAGAGAGTGAGAGAGAGAGAGTAAGAGAGCGAGAAAGAGAGAGAGAGAAAGAAAGAAAACAATTGAAGAAGTGACAACATCCCTCTATCCAGTCTAGAAGAATGGTCTGAGTTGATAACACATCAGGCCTGGGATCAGACTGGAACCGATAATAGACAAGCTCCAGTGGATATCATTGACATTCATTTGGATCGTCACAGCAGATTTTCTAGCCTAGGTGAACAGGGAGGGAGTGATTGGGAGCAAGCGCGTGTGTGTGTGTGTGTGTGTGTGTGTGTGTGTGTGTGTGTGTGTGTGTGTGTGTGTGTGTGTCGAGTGCACATATAGAGCCAGGTCGCCTGGCTGCCCAACGGGAGCACATGGGTGGGGAGCGACAGACAGACAGACAGGCGGGCAGGGACAGACGGAGTAGTGGGCCGTGTGAAGGGATTAGGACGGGAAAGCAGAAGCTCTAATTGTTCAGTGAACATTCACACCACTACAGAGAAGACAGAGGCTGCCTTTAGACTGACCCCCCTTGGCATGCGTTCAACAAGGACAATCTGGGGCCGCCAGGAATGAACTATTCCCCAGCAACAACCTCCATCCGTCCCCTCAACATGTTGTTGTTGTTTGTTCCGTAGCTCGCCCTGCGTATCAGATATACGTGTATACAGTATACACGGCGTTCGTTTGCGCGAAAAAAAGCTAACTGTCTGTATTCCACACGGCAAGGTAGCATAGATGAACCGAACACACTGTGAGACCAGTCATAGCAGTAGCCACACAAAAGCCCCTCTCTCTCTTCCTATTTCCTTCTCTCTCTCTCTCTCTCTCTCTCTCTCTCTCTCTTCCTCTCCAAGGCGGGCTCAAAACAAACTGTAGGAAAGTCGTTGATTGTGAGACGTATCTATCTGCCGTAGGTTGCTGAGAGCTACTGAAGCTTGTGGAAGTCAATGTTTTATGGTGTTCCACTTGTCATGACTGGATGGGCTTGAGGGCTGATACCAGAGTAGAACAACTTATTTCTATGGACTGAGATGGTACAGGGAATGTGCTGTACAATATTAGTCATACAGTGAAGATACAATATCAACCTTTAGTATTTTATATTTAACTAGGAAAGTCAGTTGAGAACACATTCTTATTTACAATGATGGCCTACTGGGGAACAGTGGGTTAACTGCCTTGTTCAGGGGCAGAGCGACAGATTTGTATCTTGTCAACTCAGAGATTCGATCCAGCAACCTTTCGGTGACTGGTCCAACACTCGAGCCACTAAGCTACCTGCTGCCCCAATATACAATATTGGACATTTCTCCAGTGGTCATTGAGTCACGCAGAGATGACATCATACTGTGTCGTCTCACCAACTACTATCGTAAACGAAGTCCCAGCAGCCTGCTGCATTAGAGAGAGGAGTTAGGGTTCCGTGGGAGCAGGGGGAGCAGGGGCTGGGCAGCGAGAGGATGACATCATCATTTTGGTCTCTCTGTTCAAGACGAACGACTCTGACCCTGCTTGTATTATGGCTCTGGTAGAACATTAGGAGATGATACAATTGCAAATGAACACGCTCAGGGATAAATGTGTCATGTATTTGCTGGCCTGGCTTGCGTGTGAATGTGTTCTTTGCGTGTTGCCTTTACATCTAGATATGACCCAAGTGTTTCTTTCCCACCATTTCCTCTCCCTAATGTATGGTGATCACATTAGGAGCTATCATCATTTACCCAGTAAAAGCCTGTCTGATAGAGCGCAGGCACTTCCTCCTGAGAGAGAGAGAGAGAGAGAGAGAGAGAGAGAGAGAGAGAGAGAGAGAGAGAGAGAGAGAGAGAGAGAGAGAGAGAGAGAGAGACAGAGAGAGAGAGAGAGAGAGAGAGAGAGAGAGAGAGAGAGAGAGAGAGAGAGAGAGAGAGAGAGAGACAGGGAAAGAGAAAGAGAAAGAGAAAGAGAGAGTGTCGCGTGGTCATCTAGAGAGAGAGAGTGGTCCTATTGCAGGAAGACAGTCAGCTAGCACATGGATCACACACACACACACACACAGTATTGTTACTACAGTTTAGTGTGAAGAACAATGGTGAAATAAATAATTCTAGTAAGTACATCTAGTCATAAACAGACTGTAGTATAAAGAGTGAGAGCCGTAGAACCTTAGCTATTTTATATGAAGTGTGTTCTGGGTTTGTGAAGCAGCAAGACAGGAGTCCATGTTCGGTTAATGATGGTGCTGACCAGCCGGAGGATCGGGTTGCTTTCCTGTTTATCGCTGGGCGCCTGCGTTTACTGTAACCCAGGAGGAAATGGATTCGGGTTACACAAACCAGGCCAATGGATCATGCTGATCATGCTGATGTCACTATCTATCTATCTATCTATCTATCTATCTATCTATCTATCTATCTATCTATCTATCTATCTATCTATCTATCTGTCTGTCTGTCTGTCTGTCTGTCTGTCTGTCTGTCTGTCTGTCTGTCTGTCTGTCTGTCGTATCATGCGTATATATATATATATATATATATTGATCACGGCGGAGACAGGATGAGATGGAGAGGTTAGGGTTTAGACAGAGAGAGCAGAGCGTGTTGGAGGATAGAGAAAAGTTCCGGGGGTCATGAGGAGAGGGGAACAGCTCAGGAGCGAGGTGTGTGCGGTGTTTGTGTCTCAGCCTGCGTCCTCTGTGATTTATCCTTGGTGTTTGTGTTCACCAAGTAATGTGTGTGATCTGAGTTTCCCCTCGTCTCTCTCATCTCCATCTGATGGAAGGCTTCCCTTGTCCCACATGTCCCTCCATAGCTCTCTGGGGCCAGGGGCTGGAGCCACACAGAGAGACGACAAGACCAAAGAAAAACACTCTCCTCCATCTCTCTGTACTCTCTCCATATTCTCTCTATATTCTCCCCGGACCCCCGTGTCTCTCCATCCCTCCATCTCTCTGGGGCTGTGGGAGGCTGGGAGGCGGGCGCAGTGTGGAGTGGTCTCTCTTCCCTCCCCCAGTCCTCCCCCGGCCCACTGAGCCAGTAATGAGAGGTTAACACAGTGGCAGCGCTGCCATAATTGAGTGAATTTAGCACCTTGGACAGCGCACTAAAACTCCTTATTGCTTTCCTGACCTCCTCATCATGTTCTGTCTGTATGGTCCCCGGGTTTGAGAGGCAATATGTTCCAGCGCTGCACACACACACACATTCACACACAGACAGACACACACGCCTACACAGCTTCACCCACACGCCTACACACACATGCTGCAGGGCGTGTTCACAGCAGAGGTTAACACCGGGAACGGGAGAGCAATTTTCTGCTTGTCGCTCCGCAGCCTCACGCTGTGGGCCCAGCACATTAACTTTTAAAAAGGACCCTTCACACACAGGTGTCTGCTTAAACAGGGGGAAGGGGGGGGGGGGGGGGGGGGCATAGGAAGGAGAAAAGGATGAATGTAAAGATGAAAACAGATTCATCTGATTAGGGTAGAGTGGTGTTTCTGTACAGTTAATATGGGCGCTTCTATGCATTATAATGTCATATTATCAACTGAGTGGTTCGAACCCTGAATGCTGATTGGCCGACAGCCGTGGTATATCAGACCGTATACCACGGGTATGACAAAATATTTATTTTTACGACTCTAATAACGCACCTCGGGGGGTTGTGGTATATGGCTAATATACCACGGCTAGGGGCTGTATCCAGGCACTCCACATTGCGTCACGCGAAAGAACAGTCCTTCCTTAGCCGTGGTATATTGGCCATATAATTGACAGTTGTTGTCTTTGGTTTCACCTTTCCATTGTTTAACACCAGTTAAGCAGCAGTTTCTATATATGTATTATTTTCTGCATTGTAGAATAAAAGAGATGACATCACAACTAATGAAATAACACACATGGCATCATGTAGGAACCCCCCAAAAAGTGTTAAACATAGTTAAACATAAGCGTTTTTCATAGTTGCGATGTCTTCTCTTTTATTCTACAATGTAGAAAATATTCTAAAAAATAAAGAAAACCCTTGAATGAGTAGGTGTGTCCAAACTTTTGTCTGGTACTGCATGTCTGAATTCGCAGTTGTAAGTAGAAGTTCTGTAACTGAGCGTGTATATCTGAGAATAATTGTACACAAAAAATATTAGGATCTAGGGTAGCCTAAAGGAAATGAGTCTATAGCAAAGCCTTAATGTGATTTTCAGGCAGTCAGAGTGGTCTGAATTTCTATCTTTTCTGGACCTGGCATGTCAGAACGCATAAGACACGTTAAAAAAAAAACAACGCTTCCTTTAGGAAATCATTTTTTAATTCAAAAATAAAAAAAACTTGACAACACATAATATGCTTTTAAGACAACAAGAAAAACAACTTATTTAACAAAACAAGTCGAAATGACAGAGAAATGAATGCAATTATTGTTGTTGGTGTCCCTGGGGGGCTGCGTCTTAGATTGGAGATAAGAGTGAAGTTCCCTAGGCAGCCGTAAAGCGTTTGATGAGTTGGAGAGGAGGGAGTCTAGTGCTTATGAGAAACAACAGCCAACAGGATACATACAGCAATATTTCACACAGTTGGCATAGCTTGGCTCAGGATACTCCCCCCACCCCCTGGATGAAACGAGGGAATGATTCACTTGAAGAATTGTTTCTCGTTAACAAAAATGCCTTTGTGTTGACGACTGTTGTCTAATTGCCATGGAAATGTGTTCTGAGAAAGAAGTGTCTTTGCTAAAATAAAATAAAATCCCAACACCAATGAATAGTGTATGAAGAAGTGCTTAGTGACCTTTACACACAGATTGCATTGTCTTTCTCCAATAGAAAACAGATGTAGAGGGAGCGCAATACTGGTGCTATTCTCTCTCTCTCTCTCTCTCTCTCTCTCTCTCTCTCTCTCTCTCTCTCTCTCTCTCTGTCTCTCTCTCTCTCTCTCTCTCTCTCTCTCTCTCTCTCTCTCTCTCTCTCTCTCTCTCTCTCTCTCTCTCTCTCTCTCTCTCTCTCTCTGTCTCTCTCTCTCTCTCTCTGTCATAATCTGAACAATTGAACAGGCTTCTCTGTACAGCATTGTACCATGTGTTAGTCTTGAATTGTGTTAGGTGGTTGGCTATGGTACTCACTAAAAGGAATTGTTCAAGGTATTCCAGGAAAAGACCAAATTGCATGTTGCACTGTAGAAGAGCCAGGACAGAGGTGAAAGTTGAAGGTTTTACAGTAGATGACACAACCACAAATCTGAGGTCTTTCAATGCTTATGGCTGAACAAAAATGTATTTCTACACCAACTCACCCTCTCTCTCTCTCTCTCTCTCTTACCCTTTCTTTCTTTCTCCCCCTCTCGCTCTCTCTCCAATTCTTTCTTTCCCTCTGTCTTTCTTTCTCTTCCTCTTTCCTTTCCCCTCTCTCTCTCTCTCTCTCTCTCTCTCTGTCCCTCTCTCTCTCTCTCTCTCTCTCTCCCTGTCACACTCTCTCTCTCTCCCTGTCCCACTCTCTCTCTCTCTCTCCCTGTCCCACTCTCTCTCTCTCTCTCCCTGTCCCACTCTCTCTCTCTCTCTCCCTGTCCCACTCTCTCTCTCTCCCTCTCCCTGTCCCACTCTCTCTCGCTCTCTCTCCCACTCTCTCCCTCGCTCTCTCTCTCTCTCTCTCTCTGTGTCCCTCTCTCTCTCTCTCTCTCTGTCCCACTCTCTCTCTCTCTCTCTCCCTGTCCCACTCTCTCTCTCTCCCTCTCCCTGTCCCACTCTCTCTCTCTCTCTCTCCAATTCTTTCTTTCCCTCTGTCTTTCTTTCTCTTCCTCTTTCCTTTCCCCCTCTCTCTCTCTCTCTCTCTCTCTCTCTCTCTCTCTTTCTCTCCCTCTCCCACTCTCTATCTGTCTACAGGAGGTGATTCTGAAGAGGGCAGCAGACCTTGTGGAGGCTTTGTATGGGATGCCCCACAACAACCAGGTGAGGTTCAGACAGACAAACGCCACCTCACTCTCAGGTCTGCTCTCCCTCTGTCCCCTCCACATCCTGCCACATCACCTGCATCCGCGTTGACGCCAGTTATTCACCATTATTAATTCATCTCCGGTGGTTAATAACATGCCTGATCAAATATTCATCAAATACTTACAAGACATGTCCACATTAATTATTCCCACTATTACTAATATATTGCCACTTTGTGAAAATAGTGATTACACATTAAACATACAGGAAGTCATTTGTAAGCTACTTAGAGTCATCCTGTCTAGACGAGGGGAGGGCTGTAACGGTAATATATGGGGGAAATGACGTGTTGACTAATGCTCACAGGTACGGCACCGTTACAGTGGTACTAATGTGAACACTGCTTGAATTGGTGTTGTTAATGTTAGCAGTCCTTTAACTGTCACCAGTGTTGTTCATGTGAATGCTACTTTAACTGATAGCAATGTTGTTAATGTGAATGCTACTTTAACTGATAGCAATGTTGTTCATGTGAATGCTACTTTAACTGATAGCAATGTTGTTCATGTGAATTCTACTTTAACTGATAGCAATGTTGTTCATGTGAATTCTACTTTAACTCATACCAATGTTGTTCATGTGAATTCTACTTTAACTCATACCAATGTTGTTCATGTGAATGCTACTTTAACTGATAGCAATGTTGTTCACATGAAAGCTACGGTTCTATTTGTCAGCGCTCCTCTACCAGTATATGTGAACGCTCGTCTAACTGTGTTCTCCTGTGGCAGGAGATTATTCTGAAGCGGGCGGCGGACATAGCAGAGGCTCTCTACAATGTTCCCAGGAACCACAACCAACTGAGCGGCCTGGGCAATAGCTCCGTCCACGCAGGCATGATGGGGGTCAACTCCTTCCCTGGCCAGCTGGCCGTCAATGTGTCCGAGTCCTCCCAGGGAGCCAATCAGGGTGAGGGGGCGGGTCGATACGGGTGTGGCGCTATCGTCATAGAAACCGGTAACTGAAAGCAATGTAGTCACTGTGAAGTTATCTGTGAAGTTACATTTTTACGTCTTTCTTTGGTTGAACAAGGTGACTGATCTGTCTTTGTTCTGTCTCTGTCGGTCTGTCTGTGTAGGTTTCAGTCGGAACACGAGCAGCGTGTCTCCACATGGCTATGTGCCCAGCTCCACCCCCCAGCAGACTAACTACAGCTCTGTGACCACCAGCATGAACGGCTACGGCAACACTGTCATGTCCAACCTGGGAGGATCCCCCAGCTTCCTCAACGGCAGCGCTGCCAACTCGCCCTATGCCAGTGAGTCCCACTCTAGCTCTTCTACTCACCCACACCCAGCTCACAGCCGCCTTCACCCACCTCCATCCATCCAGTCAGCCGACCCACCCACACCCAGCTCACAGCCGCCTTCACCCACCTCCATCCATCCAGTCAGCCGACCCACCCACACCCAGCTCTCACACTCACCCACACACACTCAGCTCACCCACATTATCATCCACAATTCACAGCAGAGCTCCCCCTATTGACCTGACTGCTGCTGTAAATGCATGAAACCCCCATTCCTTCCGGTGACTCTAATTTAATCCAGTGGTGTGTGTGTCTGTCTGAAGAGCTGTACAGTATGGGTTCTGGTCTGTAGTCCAGTGGTCTGTCTGAAGAGCTGTACAGTATGGGTTCTGGTCTGTAGTCCAGTGGTCTGTCTGAAGAGCTGTACAGTATGGGTTCTGGTCTGTAGTCCAGTGGTCTGTCTGAAGAGCTGTACAGTATGGGTTCTGGTCTGTAGTCCAGTGGTCTGTCTGAAGAGCTGTACAGTATGGGTTCTGGTCTGTAGTCCAGTGGTCTGTCTGAAGAGCTGTACAGTATGGGTTCTGGTCTGTAGTCCAGTGGTCTGTCTGAAGAGCTGTACAGTATGGGTTCTGGTCTGTAGTCCAGTGGTCTGTCTGAAGAGCTGTACAGTATGGGTTCTGGTCTGTAGTCCAGTGGTCTGTCTGAAGAGCTGTACAGTATGGGTTCTGGTCTGTAGTCCAGTGGTCTGTCTGAAGAGCTGTACAGTATGGGTTCTGGTCTGTAGTCCAGTGGTCTGTCTGAAGAGCTGTACAGTATGGGTTCTGGTCTGTAGTCCAGTGGTCTGTCTGAAGAGCTGTACAGTATGGGTTCTGGTCTGTAGTCCAGTGGCCTGCCTAAGGGGCTGCACATTACTATACAGAGTTCTAGTCTTTGAGGAGTGATGAGAGGAGTGGGAGTTTTCTTTCCCCATTTGTTTGTTTATGAGACAGCGGTGCGTGTGACAGTGAAGCCTTCAGATCTATGGCTATTTCCCTATGGGGCTTTCTGCCTGGCAGTCTCCCAGCAATGGAGCCTGTCTTGAACAACTCTTTAAAACCAGTCCTATCCTCTAATCCTCTTTCATCTGACAGCCATACTTCCACACTGTTGTTGTTCTTCTGCTAATTCTTAATTGACTACCCTTTTCCAATTAGGAAAACACAGAGGGAGAGGGTTAGAGAGAGAGGCAGAAAGAGAAATGGGTGATTGTTTTTTGGGGGGGGTCTAACGATAGTGGGAGGAGGGAGGGTGGGTGCCAGTTGCAAAGGCTTGTGTTTGAGGACAGTTTGGCATGGATCTAAGAACCGACACCCACAGATTTCTTTCAGGGAGAGGAATCAACACTGCGATATCGACTAGCTATATGAGACTAAGAGCACTCAATAGTTAGGAGGTGAAACCATGCTGGAATGTTCTGGCTTGTGGAGGACTGCCGGCCTCTCTCCTTAGCAATGTGTGTCCTTCCATCGGATTGCCCTGAAATTAGATTGAGAGCCACTGTGGTATTGCCTGTTTGCAACGCCTGACTGGCCGTATCACAGCTCCTTTCTAGGCCGGCCACAGAATTAAAGACTGTTAATTAAATCAATAAACTAATTGGAGGGGTAACAATTCAATTTCACCACTTTGGTCCCCAGGATGTTAACAAGTATTTTAAAAGGTTGGCTGACTCCATTAGACACTTCCAATCAATCCACAAGCCTGGGCTCTGTGCTTCCAATTTTCATTAATTGATTAGTTAGGACTTGATAAATGGATTGTGCCATTGTTACAAGGTTCTGCTTGGATGGAGCTATAAACCTATTTAAATGGTGCAATAACAAGAATCACTTCCAATGAAGTGTAACCAGTAGGAAAAACATTAAAGAGCAATGAATGTTGAATTCAAATGGTTGTCTAAGTGTGCTAACATTGAATTGTTAACTGCCTAGGAGACCACTGCTAGGTGGATTGGGAAAATACTTGATCGATAGCTATTAATTTGTTAGAATGAACTTGAATATAAATTCCTCTCATTTGAGACTCTCTCGCATACTTATGGAGTTGTATTCTCTCTTGTGTACTCGATAAGTTCTAAATCCCACATGGTGAAATTAACCTCTTGCTATGCCCCTTCTCTCTCTATCTTTGTCTGTCTGTCTCTCTCTTTCTCTCTCCATCTCCCTTTCCTCTCTCCTCCCCCTCCCCCATCTCTCTCTCCCTCTCTCCCTCCCTCCCCCCATCCCTTCAGTCGTTCCCTCCAGCCCCAACATGGCGTCCTCCACCAGCCTGCCCTCTAACTGTAGCAGCTCTTCCGGGATCTTTTCCTTCTCCCCTGCCAACATGGTGTCGGCCGTCAAGCAGAAGAGCGCCTTCGCTCCCGTGGTGCGACCCCAGACCTCACCCCCGCCCACCTGCACCAGCACCAATGGCAACGGTCTCCAAGGTGAGCCCCTCACCCAGTCGGAGACATTGTGTTCTTTCCGGGCCAGTCCGTGACGCTCTCTAACCAACCTCTCCGTCCCCAATATCCCCTGTCATTCCTCCTCCTCCCATCCTCTAACACATTGTTTTCTCTTTCTCTCCTCCCCTCTCCTCTCCTTCCCTATCTTCCCCTCTTTCTTTGCACTCCCTCCCTCAGATCAGTCTTTTGTGGACTCTAGCAAGTACTCCACAGCCAGCTCGCTGCAGGGCCTGGCCTTCTCCTGAAGTATGTTACTCTCTCTTGCATGCACCCATCCACCCCTCTACTCCTCTATCTCATTAACCATCCATCTATCCATCCACTCCTCCATCCATCCATCTACCCATCCATTCACCCATTACATGAACATTAACCATCCTCATACTGCAGCTGTATATGTTGAGGAGAGAGAGGATGCATTTTGCTCTGTGCTTTTGTTTATCCAAGGGCATTTGGCAGAGTCGGCATATTACTCACAAGTTTGTCCTTTTTTATTTGGCTTGAATGTTTTTGTGGTTGTCCCTAGCTTCCTGTGTGTGAATGGGGAGAAAGGGTAAGGATGTTTGGGGAGAGGGCAGGGCAGGATGTAGCTGTGTGGGTGTGGGAATACAGAGCCGACAGGACACACTGCTGTCTTCAACAGACCTCATACATAGATACAGGAAGTATCTTCCCGAGCGCAACATTAGTTGCGGAGACCCATAGGGTCCTGCAGGGCTGCAAGCATCGAGCAACAACCTTACTGTAACACAATGCGAATGGATATCTCACCATTTACATGAACCTTTTGTTTATTAAATAAACCATCCAAGCCATGAGTGGATAATCAGTACAGGAGGATTGTGTTGGAGAAGATCTGTTTAACCATAGCGTACGTAGTGTTATGCTATGATAAGAGATCCACCAGCCTACCAGGAGCTGAGACACCAGGAGTACAACCTCATTGCTTCAACAGCCTGTAGTGTAGTGTAGTGTAGTGTAGTGGAGTGTA
>NC_092158.1:52271353-52356353 GCF_045791955.1 Oncorhynchus clarkii lewisi | reverse complement strand
AATGCCGGGTGTAAATGAATTGTTTACGAGGTTACCATGAATTACCATGGATTGTTTAAGGTTTAATGTTTGATTTGTTAGTTTAAATAATTCAGTAATATCTCTAAAAAATTATGGCAATCATCCATTTTTTTATTGCCAGTAAGAAACTGCTAGCCATTGGCTGCCTACATCTGAGAACTACTAGCTAACTGGCAAGCACCAAAATAGTCAATAACTTCGGGAGTACTGACCCAGGAAATCTGCAGACACCCCTCTAGTGGCGAAAGTAAGAACTGCCGAAATGCACAGTCAAAGAGGAGAATAATTATTGTCAAGGAAAAGTAAAAAAAATAAAATGAAATAGAGGCATACTAAGAAAAAAAAAGAAACATAACACAGTGTGTAAATGATAACACACTACAGGAAATTATTAACTGATTAAAATTCTGGAAGTGAATGCTGGAATAAAACAATTAACTATGCAAATGAGCAAAAGCTGTGCATTAAGGAAATAGACACCTGAGTCAAACAGAAGCCTGTCTTAAATAAGCGCCTGTTGTGTTAAGTGATTTAAGCAAATAGGCTATTAATTGAAGTTTTATGGTAAACCCTTACAAAAATGTCCATCATACTTCACATAATAATTCACATTTTCCGTTGCTGCAGGATAATTTTCCTGCTGTAGCAAACTGGGTCAAATTAAGATCCTACATATATACTCCTTTGTCCACCATCTCAATGCTTCATTGAGATTGGATTAATGGAGCAGAATAAGTTCCTATATAAAATAATAATAATCATATCAATAAATGAGAGAAAGTCAAATGTTTTTGGAGGTCATTTTCATCAAGGTTGCGATTTTGTGAACATTTTATGTGGTGGAACCTTGCTGTGGCTGGAAATGACTGAATGCACTGAAATGTTCATAGGCCAGTGGTCTCCGCTGTGTAAACAAGGGTATCTCCCAAGTGATTATAATGATCAGAGAATCCAGTGATTTCCCTGGGCTCAGTATGAAACCCCAAACCCTCAAATGCATAACTCTGTAGAAATCCCACTGAAAAGAACGACGGAAAAGAAAGATAGTCTTTGTTTTTGCAAGACATTCCTCACCCTTTGTTTACAACATAAATATGACATCAATTAAAAGAGCAAAACGATGATGACAATCTGCGGTTGGCTAAAACGCTTTGACAGAATCCCGTAGTTGCAGTAGTGTTCATATGAGACCAGCCAAAATACTTGAGGTGTGACTGCACACCATTGGTCTACAGTGGTGGATTTGCAGATGGGTCATGACAGGAGCTGTAAAATGTTGTTCACTGTTAAACTTACTCGTAAACAAGTCAAACCGCCACCTGTGGAGAGTCCCATCAGTGCAACCACAAGCCATGCAGAGCTTGAGGAAAGGGATGGAACCAACTGATGAAAATCACACACACCTGTGTGGTCGCCGTATCATTACAGTACTACTAAAATCCCATTCTATGAAAAAAAGTTCCAAGGAAATCAGAGGGAAAACTATATCCATACTATGTCTAAGGACATTTCTGGCATAACAGTATCTTCCTCACCGACTCTTTGTGCGTTCACGTTTCTCCCCGTTACAATGTTACCTTTAACGTAGGCTACACATCATCTCAAACGTATCACTTTGCCTTCGACGGGTAACTGGGAGGAGTGTGTGTCGTGTACTTGGTCTAGTGCTGTCCACTTTGGTCGACGTCAAAGCCCCGCCGAATCACTTAGGCTGACCTTGACTAGGTCATGTGCCATTGGGCCCACCCCCCGCCTGTCAATCAACCAGGCTGCAGCCAGTCACAGTAAAGGAGAACAAAAAGACCTTAATGGGTAGTGTGTCTATGTTTGCGTCCCAAATGGCGCTGGATAAAAGGCCTCGGTCAGTGCTTATAAGGAAAAGGGTGAGGTTTTTGGACACATACAGCCTCTATGTAGAGCCCATCCACAGCACTGGCCTGGCTCACAGACATATACTGTGTGTGTGTGTGTGTGTGTGTGTGTGTAGGGGGGGGGGGGGGGGGGTCACAGGATTTCGTTAATAGTCTAAGCTTACACAATGTGGAACAATCGGAGGATTAGGATCGTGAGACTTGCTCGTGATAAAATCTCCTCGTGAGGTCAAAAAGGCCCAAGTGGACAGTGGTTTGCTGCAATTTGACATTGGGAACAGCCAATAATAAGTCCTTGTACACGAGGTTGAGTTTAAATGGAACTTCAGAAATGATGATGAGGTCAAAAAGGATGAAGTTGTATCGAGTCATCCTCTTGACCAGTGTTTCCCAATCCTGGCCCTGGAGACCTAACGAGGTGCACATTTTTGTTTTTGCACTAGCACTAACTAACACACCTGATTACACTAATCAAAGGCTTGCTAATGAGTTGATTAGTTGAATCAGTTGTGTGCTGGGGGAGGGGGGGGGGGGGGGGGGATAAAGTGCATTCCTTCGGGTCGCCAGGGCCTGGAATGGGAAATACTGCTCTTGACTGTGTTCCAAGCTGTATCTTATCGTGGCAAGGTCCGTTTTTCCAAATGTCAGTCGACTATAGGCAAAGAGGAAGCCAATATTCGGGTGAAAGCTTTCTGAACACGACTCTTTGATGACATTCATGTCATTGTCATGCTAGTACCCAGAACACGGATACAACTATGGAGCTTCCTAAAGGACACTCTCCCTTTCACTAATACACAAGCCAGAAAATACTAAAGATAGTCTCAAGGAAGTATGCTGCATTGTGAAGGTTTGTGAAGGTTTTTCCACACTGACCAAATTGAGACGAGCACACATTGCCGTCAGAGAAGCATTTTGGAACAGGCCAGTTCTTGTGGACATCTGCAGAGTTTGACTGGGAACAATGCTGCCATGTGTTGTTGCTAACAGGGAAAACACAGCAGCCAAAACACACAGAGCCAAGAGGATATTACAGAGGCGTCCATTAACTGTGAGACCCTTATCTGTGAGGCGGGCAGGCAGGCGGGCGGGCAGGCCGAGACCAATGGAAGGGGAAAGCCTTCCTGCTGCATGCGAGCCAGTGCTTCTGCTTCCCTCAGCCGTGTTGCTTAGTGACAAAAATATTGACTTTTCGCTCAAAAGCACATGATTAATTTCTTTCTGCAGAAAAGTCAAAACAATAGGACATTTCAATCGAAATAAATTGCCTAGCCACCACATCACAGAGGCAGGTCTCCAGCAGTGTGATCTTGTGATAGGCCAAAGTACACTCAAATCTGGTTCCGATTGGGCCTGCCCACCATCTCCTTCCAGAATGGGAAAATGGCCTCATGTCAAGAGGCTAGAGCTAGGGAAACAAGGTTAACCGAGGTGCTATGTCTCTATGCAGGTTACCATGGAGAGTGGATGGCAATAGCTGGGTGGTTACAGCAGGATGTTTTGATTGCAGTCAGGCCCACTTTGCAGACAGTGTGGGGATGGAGGCGCCCTGTTTTGAGGTGCCGGTTGGGGGGAATCGTGTTTTTTTCTGGGTAAGGCCTGTCAGTCCTGCCCACATATACAGGTTCCAGCTGGAGGGGATTATTGATGACATGCACGGCACTACAGTGGGCTACTGTGAGGACATGGAAAAACCATAACCACACCTAGAAATCTGACATGGCCTCCGCTGTTCCCAGACATAGGGAAACAGCTGGAATGTAGGGGGTAGAAATAAACGAGAAAAATCATTCCCAATACAGATTGTCAGGCTATAGCCTACATGTAATTACACTGTAAAGAAATGTCTATTAATAATTGTTTAAAGGATATTAGATTCTCCATTATGTCAAGTTGGTGCTATCACACATTATTTTGGAGTCAGGTAAATATTGTACATATTGTACAGTAGGGTAAAGTTATAGGTCTACAAGAAGGTAGATATGTAGAATTGATGATGAAGCATAAAATAATGCCCCCAGGGGCCTGTACAGCCTGAGGTCCTAGATTTAGCAGCAGGTGTATTACCTTTAGAGGCCACACAAATATGTTCAAAGCCCCCACAAAATAAAATATGTAAAAATATACACATAGAAAACATGCACAAACGGTTCCTAAAACATTATCGTGAGTGCTGATGCTTTACATATGAGAGGACCGCTGCAAGCCAGCCGGCATCCACCCCCAATCAGTCAGTGATATCAGACGAGACAAAGGGCGTCTCTCCTGGAATAAAACATCACCCTTAGCCGCAACAATGAACACGCAGCCATTTCAGACGTACCCAGAGCTGTGCAGCAGCATCAATCCCGTCCACCACGTTGCTTGCACCGATTTAAACTCCCAACCCCTTTGAGCACCGCACCGCACCGGCGAATTCTGTTACATTATGTTCTAGTGATGCAGAATTCGAAATGACCCATTTTACAGGCGGGTTATCGCATCTGATCACACATGGGCGTGGGAGATTCTTTTTTCTCTCCCTGCACCAGTCCAGACGCTCAGATTGCCTACAGCTGGACTAATACATATGTATTTAACAGAATTGGTGTGTACAACGTGGTTTATTATGATACATAATTAACGTTGTTCAATAATGAAAACGAATAGGCTATATATTTCCTCGATTCACACAGTTATAACTTATTTATTCCTTTGTATTCGTTTTTTCTTATCATAGGAGGCCGAGTTTAACATATTTGGCCCTGTAGGCTACAAAAAAAAGAACCCAAAACGCGATAATGTTATGTATTATTTATTTGAAAAATAATATGATTTCCTACAGCATTTTCTCTCTTTCCTCAATCGTTCCAGTTGCCACAATTTAGTAAAAAAAAAACGAAAGTTCTAACAATTACAGTCCAGTGTAAAGATGTAGGTTATTTGATTTATTTCATTATATATCTTGCACATGAGCCACATGCACTGCGCACGGGTACCATGCCATCCTCAACAAAGAAGATGCAAGTTACCTTTAAGAAAACGCCTTGTTCTGTCTCTCCGGCTGTCACTATTGTGGCCAATCATGCCACCTCATTCCGCACTACTTAGCACTGTATTTCATTTTCCAGCGGCTATGTTCAATAGACTATCATAATGGTTAGGAAAATATTCCAAACGGATGAGAAAAGCCTGTATGCATCTGCCCATTAATTGCTATTGCCACATCTCTGAATGGCGGTTACATAAAAACACAAAACCAATGCACTGATTTGCATCAATCAAGCATGCAAGTTTCAAGAATAATTGAGGCAGATATTACTTTCTACTTACTGTGATCTTTGGAATATTCTTTTTGCCTTGATAAGAATGCCCAGACATGATTGCGACTGAAAACTGATTCCACCTCTGAACAAAGCCTTGAAATATTCCCCTCTGGATGCTTCTGCGGCTACAGCCTGGATGGGAAAAGTAGGGAATGGTCGCCTCTCTCTGCAATGTAAAGTGCGCTTCGTAGTGAGCTAGAAAGTCTACTCTGATCATCCGGTGGACTCCTCCCTCAATACAGTCTAATTTGTAAAGCTGCAATGCTCAAATTATTCCACAAGAGGACGCTCAACAGCAGGTGTTGGCGACCACTATGAGCCCGCTACTTTATAGCTTTGTTGTGTAAACTCAATGGTGTGTTCAACATGCTATGCATGCAGCGCTGATAGATCCCAGCAGGCCAACAATGCACTAGTTAATTCACGGCTGAATTGATCATAAGAACTGGTGCGGCCCTGGATAGCCAATGGGCAGAGCATGTAGGTACCACGCAGTAGACTAGGCCTACATACTGTATTCTCTGTGGAGCTGAGACAAGAGGGGCGTGGGCCTGACAGGTTAGACTACTGTACCAAATGAGCTAGAGGAGGGTGCAACTGAAGCTACGGATGGGGCAGGCTGTCCTATCTGCTTCAGCTGTGTAGTCCTATTTCTAAGCTCAGCAAGTGACAAATACACTTTTTTTTAAATTGGAGGTCGGTGTTTTCACTGTAAAGCAACTTCTGTCAAGTGATCTTTTTTTCCAGCCAAAATAAAGTAGAACGGCTCTCAAATAGGCCTACCATTTATATTATTTTACTGGGAGTGGTCTAGCCTTCAGACACCATACAAACGGTAACCCATACACAATAGAATAGACGACTTCCTGAGTATCCACAATCCACCAATCATGTATGATTTAATGTAAAGGCAATGCATGAGTTTCTTCAGTGTCATGTGATAACTAGGAAACATGACAGGGTTGTACAGTACAAATGCACAACAACTCTAGAATTTCCCCCTCTTTCCATTTTTTTATGGGATACAAAAAATTGAGATGCAGTATTTCAGGGAGAGCTGATATCTGTGTCCATGATCTCGGTAATTATTGGGCTAGACTGGTCGACCTGTTATTATGAACAAAGAGGGTGGAGCTTGCTGGCGAGTAACAGCTGTCGAACCCACAGAGCCTGTCACTGTCCCCACCCTGCCATGTGTCTCTATTGTCTGGGCCTCAGTAGAGCAGACCCCCTTCCCTAATGCACCGATAATGAGGTTCTGTGAATCAAAAACAACACTGTGTGTGTGTGCGTGAATCTGTATGGTGTATGTATCTCAAAGTACCAATTGATTATCATGAGTTTAAAAGGGGCTATGAGAGATGCTGTGTACATTAGTCCAGTAAATATCTGTACAATATAAACAAGAAAACCGAGGAGGAAGTCATTTAGTGAGGAATGATAAGGTGCTTCCTAATAGCACACTGTTGACATGTCCTTTCATGGATGTGGACAGACCAGTTATTACTTCAGCATTTACTATCCCTGGAGAATGCATCAACAAAGCACTTCAACTTGGCTGGATATTTCCTCTGCAAGCGCAGAAGGCACACTGAATGATACAGATGGAAATGTATCATATTCCCATTAAAATCCAAATACAGTAATAGACAGCAATTCTTGTCTTTGATGTTCTAAAAGTAATGCACTAGAGCATACTCATAGGTACAGACAGGAAGCTGGGTATCATGTACAGGCCAGTCACAGAGGGGTGTGACAGACAGGAAGCTGGGTATCATGTACAGGACAGTCACAGAGGGGTGTGGCAGACAGGAAGCTGGGTATCATGTACAGGACAGTCACAGAGGGGTGTGGCAGACAGGAAGCTGGGTATCATGTACAGGCCAGCCACAGAGGGGTGTGGCAGACAGGAAGCTGGGTATCATGTACAGGCCAGCCACAGAGGGGTGTGACAGACAGGAAGCTGGGTATCATGTACAAGCCAGCCACAGAGGGGTGTGACACACACCTTCCACCCTGTGGGCCAAAGGGGATTAAGCCCCCTAACCCCTATCCCCCTATAGCCCCAACCCCCTGGGCCGAGCCCCTAACCCATTACCACCATGACAGGAATTTCACGGATGCTGGGGGAGTGTGGAGAGAAAGGCCATCCCTGGAGCATTACCCTGACGGGCAGAGGACAAAGAGAGGGCCCTCCCATGGTTTGGCCACCTCCCTGAATCGAAGACAAGGCAGGGCACGGAGACTCTCCATCCCTGGTTGTTTGTATGAAGAGGTACCTACCGTTCCACTGAAACACAAGCCTTAGTGGTGTTGCTGCACAAATCAAGACTTTCAATGGAGTAGAGAAAGGGGATTAATTCCCAGTGTGCTCATGTAAAGTTCAGGCGTGTCACAGGAGACTTAAGAGCTGCCGAAAAAAAAAACATTTTATGAAGATGGTTATAAATTCTTAAATATGCATTCTTAATAAATATTGTATTGTGAGGCTTCATACTCTGGCCTCATGTGGTAGGGCATGATTATAACTTCATAATGAAACATTGATTATATAGGGTACTGATAGGAGTGCACATTCGTGTGAAACAGAACTTGCATTCGCTAGACGTTTCAGCTGAAGTTCCGTTTGGCATTCGCTTGCATGAGAGGGCAGAACAGGAAGAAGCTCCCAGGTTTAATTAGGCTGACATTAGTTGTCAGACTGATATGTCACCACCACAAGATGGGAGCAACACAGGACACAGCAGACTCAGATCAGACGGTCAGATCAGGGCTGCAGCATTGCAGTTCCACATCGGTCCACATGGGGACCCTAGCAGCCACAAGAGGTATGTCAGAGTCATGGCTAGATGCAGCTGATTTATTACATTACATTACATTTTAGCTAACCCCGACTCTTTTCCTAACCTTAAACTAATTATCCTAACCTGCTACCTTTAATCTCCTGACTTGCTACGAAAAGTCCATTCTGACCGTAGCTGTATACCATCTAGTCAAAACCGCATATCAGTCTATGATGACACACCACTAGTCCTCCTCCCTGTGATGGCTGGATAGAAATGTCGCCTTGATTTATTATGCAACAGGAGACAATCTGCCATCACAGCACAAACTGGCAGAGAGTGAGAAGACACTTCACTGCGCTGAATCAGCGCCTCGCGGAGTGCAGTTAGTGACCTTGGTTTTGCTTGGTCTGTCTCTTTACTTATTCCGTGCTAAGTTTGGGTGTGTGTCTAGGACTGACTGGCACAGCTATGACTATATAGTAATCATCCTCACTCAACCTAATGGATGTTCTCATCTCTGAGCCAAAGGGATTACGGTATAGCAGGGCAGGATACAGTGTCTCAGCCCCAAATGGCACCCTATTCCCTAGTGCACTATAAAAGGGAACCATTTGGGAAACACACCGTGAATCATCACTTTGTGTGGCCCCACAAGCTCAACTGAAGTCATTTCCAAATTGAAATATTCATTAAACCAACTTTATGATGGTTTAAAGGACAAGTGATGTTTATACTGTCATTTCCCACAAATTGCATTATAATAGGAATAAAAATGACTTCAGACACAGGATGGATTCATAACTCACATCACCTAGTCTATATGAACCACCTGAACTTCCTCGCTCAGCACGAGACCAAAGAGAGACTGTTGTTGCTTGCTAGTATACCAGAAAGTGTCCATCCTGGTACACCTCCAACATCCATTCTAAGAATTAGTGCACAGATTTCAAAAATAACAGTGAGAAATATTCGAAACGCTTCAATGCTTTAATGAGTTGTATTCATTGCTCAAACCTCAAATAAACTCCACACCGATAAGTTCTGAAAGAGATGTAAGTGGAACATATGACATAAACAAAACAAAACTCACAGAATAATTCCTCAAAAATATCCTACTGGATTCCTTTTATATGCTCCTTATAACCTGCGAGGTCGATGTATGATCATTCAAATGCATTTGTTTTTATTTGAGACTAACAATCATAACATATGTGGCTGATATACGATTGATCGGACTTGGCAAAATGTGTTCATTTGTGTTTTGATTGGCGTGAGTTGGCCACAAATCATAAGGCTGAGAAGTAAAGGGAGAAAGTACAAGTTGTTTGTTTATTCCATGAGACTAAAGACTAACGCCAGGCTCAACGTGCACTGGCAACATGTAAGTGGTCAATTGAGTAAAGCATTTCACATGACCAACTGCTCTGTGTCCCTTTGTGTGTGGCCAGAGTGAAGCAACCAAAGGATGAAAGGGTTCCTATGTCTCCCGCAGGTGATCCAGAACCACAGACCAATCTAATCAAATGCAACCAGATTTATACTGCAGCCTTCATCAAATTCCAGTATTTATAGCATTTCATTATCTTTCAGATACCTCTGCATCCCAAACCTGTCCCATTGATACTGGTTGTTCCAAGTTCCCTTTTACAACTTTGTTAACTTTCCACAAGCCTGTTGAGAGGCAGAATCACACATGCACGTACACACACACACACTTGTTCTTCCCACACACATATAAAATACTTTATTTGAATCCACAAATCACATTACAGTCGAGAAGGATTAAAACATTTCCTAGGTCATAGATATATGGGCACTTATGGATCCAGAAAGCACCTTTCTCCATACAGCAAGGCTGCCCATGACCGCTGACACAGAGCAGTAAGCTACCTCACTAGCTGCGTTGCGTATGTCCTACGCAGGCTCGCAATCTGAAGGCCACTTACTGTCAGCCTACAGTACCTGGCCGAGACTCCCAAATATCAGCACAAGTTTGCGCTCATAACCAAGGCTGTTCAGGCTTGACACACATGCAAATATTGTAACAGTACAACATTACCATCATGCAATTTATGTAAATGTTTGACACGTGGAAGTTTGTTTACACCGTGTGATGTACAGTTTAAGCAGTTTAACAGTTTAAACTGGATAACCAAAAAATAATTTGAGGAAAGCTAAGTAGATAGGCAATTAATAGTCAATCGCTAAAAAGAGGGAAGGAAACGTGATTGAATATTTCGCATAAACCTGTAATTCGTTGGATTGCGTATTGTGCTGTATTGATACCTTTAGAGTGTCAAACTGACTCTTTCTTACATCATTCAATATCCGGATGCATTTACAATGTAGTTGGCATAAACCCAACCAAACATTTTAGGAAGACAAGTTTCTCAAGGAGCCCTTTGCTATGAGGAAGAACAATTTGTCAAATGTCTGTTGCCATGACACAACATTAATTCATCTGTATGCTCCTCTGAATTTAGAGTTGAGTGTCAGCTGCTGTGCGTCTCTTGTGTTGTACTGTATTTAGATCACTATTTTTTTAACTGACGGGTACATTGATTACTGCAGACATCTGTGGCACGCAAGAGTAGAACTTACCTTTTCATCACCCAGGTTCTGTAGGGCTTCCTTGCCTCTGGTACATTTTCTCTCTGTGCCAGAGTCTCTCATATCGTGCCAAATTACACTTTCTTTACATGGAGACCTCTCACTTGTAGGGCTCCTCGCCTCCTGCGCGATCTCCGGTTTAGCAGTCCTAGGGGTTCTGTTCCCACGCTGACCGACGCTCAGCGCATCAAAATCAATGGTTTTGCTCTCGTATGCTCCCTCAACGTTGCAAAACATACCTCCGTATTTTTGCCGGGGTACCTGGTCGGCCGTTCCGGGACGGGCGAGATACACTGGTAAGTCATCATTCTCCTCCTTGTTCCAATTCTGCTTACGCTCGGCCATAGTGCGCTGTAGTGAAAGGAAAGAAGGCGAAAGTAGTTCTGAAACTGTTCTAGTGTGTAGCTGCACAGGGCAGGAGGAGGCAGGGGGAGTAGGCGCGAGTCTCCAAACCAGAGGTGGCAGTGCTGCCCTGGGTCTCATGAAAACAAAGTGATACCTGCAGCAGGAGCTTTTTTTTCACCCCCTCGTGCTGTTCAGTCACACATTTTAGATGTTAGCTTACCACAGACGCACCAAACATCTTCAATGCATCATCGAGGAAAATAACTGCACCTGATATGGTTTTTGTCTAGGCAACTGTCATCTCCTCTAAATAGGCCTATATTGAATATCTTAAGACAAAATATATTACTTGTTATATAAAAACCGTGACTGATTACGGGGTATTAGCCTAAGATAAGCAATTTATTCAGGGACACTTATTCAGGCAAGGGTTGTTTCTAATATTCATGTGTTTTTTCCACACCCATCTTTGGCGCTGTCATTTCAGCACCATGCATGCTACCAGGCCAATAGCGCCTGTGGTTGTCGGGGCCTCATTGCTTTTATCTAGGTCTACACGACACGGCGGTTCAACTTTCAAACACACAATTTACCTCCATCACCCAGAAGAAAGGCACTATATCTTTAAGCTTCTCCTGAGCCTGCAGATGACAGCGTCACTGTTCTCAGACACTGGCCTGATTACTTAGCAGAAATTAGACAGACAGGGGCCTGCAGGAAGACAGATTCTAGCACGTCTCAAAGTGACAAAGTGCTGAGTGCTGAGACAAGCGCAGGCAACAACTGAAGGATCAGCTTCAAACCTCATTCAACTGGCTAAGTAGAAACACACAACCGTTGGTAATAGTCCCTGACACTCTCCCCAGCCGGGAGCCACACAGCAGTTTCTCACAAGGTCTGTTTGGGTGCTTTCAATTGGATTTGGCCTACTTAGAAATACATTTACTGAGCCAACACAAAAACACTCTCTGCTGGATACAGTGATGCCAAGCCGAGCTGTATAGCTGCATCCTCAAGTCCAACCTGGTCAGTCATTCCGTCTGTAAATCGAAAGCACTCCATATGTTACGTTTAGTATGTCATGTATTCGTTTTGTGGAAGTCCACCAACCATTTCGCACGATATGTTATGAGTTACAATCTATATTACGTGTATACGATTTACGATTTTGCTAAATGTACAATAGGTTCATCATTTGTACAAATTCTAGCTAACATCTCAGTCATTTAGCAGACACTCTTATCCAGATTGATTTACAGGAGCAATTAGGATTAATGCCTTGCTCAGACAGATTTTTCACCTAGTCTGCTGAGGGATTTGAACAAGTGACCTTTAAGTTGCTGGCCCAGCAATCTTAACCACTAGGCTACCAGCAGCCTTAACTGTAGCTAGGCTAGGGGTTAGGTTAGGATACCAAGCAAGTTGTCCAACTGAATGGATTCACCAGAAAAGTGTCTTCTGAATTTAACCCAAACCCCTCTGAATGAGAGAGGTGCAGGGGGCTGCCTTAATCAACAACTACATCTTCGGCACCCAGGGAACAGTGGGTTAACTGCCTTGCTCAGGGGAAAAATGACAGATTTTTGAATTGTCAGCTCAGGGATTTGATCCAGCAACCTTTACAATTACTGGCCCAATGCTCTAACCACTAGTCAACCAGCTGCCTCAGCAGAGATGGTTGTCCTGCTGGAAGATTCTCCCATCTCCACAGAGGAACTCGAGAGCTCTATTAGAGTGACCATCGGATTCTTGATCACCTCCCTGACCAAGGCCCTTCTCTGCCGATTGCTCAGTTTAGCCGGGTCGGCCAGCTCTAGGAAGAGTCTTGGTGGTTCCAAACATCTTCCATTTAAGAATGATGGAGGCCACTGTGTTTTTGGGGACCTTCAATGCTGCAGACATTTTTTGGTACGCTTCCCCAGATGTGCGCCTCGACACAATCCTGTCTCGGAGCTCTACGGACAAGTCCTTCGACCTCATGGCTTGGTTCTTGCTCTGACATGCACTGTCAACTGTGGGACCTTATATATTAAATAGACAGGTATGTGCCTTTCCAAATCATGTCCAATCAATTGAATTTAACCCAGGTGGACTCCAGTCAAGTTGTAGAAACATCTCAAGGATGGTCAATGGAAACAGGATGCACCTAAGCCCAATTTCCAGTCTCATAGCAAAGGGTCTGAAAACTTACAGTAGCAGTCAAAAGTTTGGACACACCTACTCTTTCAAGGTTTTTTAAATGTATTTGTTTATATACAGTATATTTTCTACATTGTAGAATAATAGTGAAGACATCCAAACCATTAAATAACATATGTAGTCAGTTGCATACCACCCTGCATCCCACTGCTGGCTTGTTACTGAAGCTGGGTTGGTCCTGGTCAGTCTCTGGATGGGAGAACTGGTGGTGTTGGAGGGCTAGTAAGAGGCACCCTTTCTTTGGATCTAAAATATCCCAATGTCCCAGGGCAGTGATTGGGGACATTGTTCTATGTACTGTAGGGTGCCGTATTTCGGGTGGGATGTTAAACAGGTGTCCTGACTCTCTGTGGTCACTAAAGATCCCATGGCACTAATCGTAAGATTAACACTGGTGTCCTGGCTAAATTCCCAATCTGGCCTTCATACCATCATGGCCACCTAATCATCCCCAGCTTGCAATTGGCTCATTCATCTGCTCTCATCTGTGACTATTCCCCCAGGTCGTTGCTGTAAATGAGAATGTGTTCTCAGTCAACTTACCTGGTAAAATAAGGATTAAATAAATGTAGTAACCAAAAAAGTGTTAAACAAATCAAAATATATTTTATATTTGAGATTCTTCAAAGTAGCCACTCTTTGCCTTGATGACAGCTTTGCACACTCTTGACATTCTCTCAACCAGTTTCACGAGGTAGCCACCTGGAATGCATTTCAATTAACAGGTGTAAAAGTACATTTGTGGAATTTCTTTCCTTCTTAATGCGTTTGAGCCAATCAGCTGCCGTGTCTTTGTGAGATGCATTCTGCAGCAATACACCATCCCATCTGGTTTGCACCTAGAGGGACTATCATTTGTTTATCAACAGAACAATGACCCAACATACCTCAAGGCTGTGTAAAGGTTATTTGACCAAGAAGGGGAAGTGATGGAGTGCTGCATCAGATGACCTGGTCTACACAATCATCTGACCTCAACCCAATTGAGATGGTTTCGGATGAGTTGGACTGCAGAGGGAAGAAAAAGCAGCCAACAAGTGCTCACCATATGCGGGAACTCCTTCAACACTGTTGGAAAAGCATTCCAGGTGAAGCTGGTTGAGAGAAGAGTGTGTAAAGCTGTTAAGGCAAAGTGGCTACTTTGAAGAATCTAAAATATATTTTTGATTTGTTTAACACTTTTTTTGTAATGATTCCATATGTGTTTTTTCATAGTTTTGCTGTCTTCACTATTATTCTACAATGTAGAAAATAGTAAAAATAAAGGAAAATCCTTGAATGAGTAGGTGTGTCCACACTTTTCCCTGGGACTGTACGTAAATAAGGTATTCATGTAAGGTATTAATTTGCAAACATTTCTTAATAACCTGCTTTCACTTTGCCATTATCGGTGATTCTGTGTAAATTGCTGAGGATTTTTATTTATCCATTTTAGAATAAGGCTGCAACATAACAAAATGTGGAAAAAGTCAAGGGGTCTGAATACTTTCTGGAGGTACTGTACATCAGAGTGTTGCTAAACCTACACTTGGCAACCAACTATAGGGTATAGTTGATTAACTTTGCTTTGGTTACAACTCAATGCACATGATACTGTACCTAAATGTAATAGTCAGTAGAGGTTTTTCTCAGTCCCATTAGAAATGACACATGTGGCTGTGCGGCGGGAGTCACATTACAGTGCCAAAACAAGGATGTGTGAGTAGAGAGACAACTCTGGGTCACCCTGGTTCTAGCCAAGTGAGATCAAACAGACTGTGAAATGACACCCTATTCCCTATGTAGTGCACTACTTTTGACCAGAGCCCTATGGGGCACGATATAGGAAATATGGTGCCATTTTGTGTTGCTTAGACATACTGTGTACAGTCACCAATCTCATGACATGAGAATGCTGAACAGGGAGCACATGACAACAGAGATAAGATGCTTCAAAGCCTTAGATAATTTCCACCGTTTAAACTCAATCCGACATGTTTTTTCTTATTCAACTTCTAAATGCACAACAGTTTTCCTCGGCTCAGTTACAAATTTGCCCACAATTCTTGGCAGTCTATTGTCAAACATTCTTAGAAATACAATTATCCCCTGTACCAGTAAGTTTAGCGAAAAGATTACATTTAGCCCACCGACATGTACGAGTAACAGTGTTTTTCTGTCATATGCATGTAATTAATAAGGAATGAAGATTCTAGAAAAAAAAAGATTTAAATTTTTTTTTTTAATCAACTTATCCTCCTGTTCTGACCGCCAACTGTTTCCTCTCTCACTTAGCGTTATGTCATTCTGTTTCTGGGAGTTATAGTATAGTTGGTGTGATGTCATGGCTGCAGAGCTAACAGATCTAAATAAATGGTGCTGGATATTACGGGCACGTCAGAATGAATGACAAGAATGGTTCTGTCGGGATTATGTGGAGTACACATAGCCCTGAAGCATATACAGTAGGTTGCTGAAGTCCCATTACAATGTGTAAATCTAATAATAAATATTCCCGTCTGATGATTTTAATCAGATGATTTATCAGACTTTTCCACATTAATCATTAGATCACTTTTTGTCATTTGGACTTCTTCATGGATGAAGTATTTGAACGTCATACCTTTAAGCCAACACAGCCCTAAAACATGCAGAATTCCATTTGGCACATATTCAAGGACACAGCGATGGCTACAAGATGCTATTGTATACTCAGTGAGGCTTTTAAGCATGAACACGTGCCCACATGGTAGCATATGGAGTGTTATCAGCCATCATACTATTTAAAATGGATGAGGGGGCTTTGACATGAATGCCCCTAAAAAGGTAACAGGTCACATGTCTCCAGGGCCCTATGTGCATATTCGGTTAGGCATGGTACATCGATCCCTGATAATGCTTAGACACAATGCACAGTCAATCCTCTTCATGCCTCTTGGCACCTACATTTACATATGTCATTCAGCAGACGCTCTTTTCCGGAGTGACTTACAGTAGTAGGTGCGTTCAAGTTAATGCTAGTAGTAAAAGCCATTTAAAAAAACAAAATATGCTCTTTGAAGAGGTAGGGTTTCTGACGTTTTCGGAAAGATGGGCTGGGACTCTGCTGTCATATCTTCAGGGAGAAGCTGGTTCTACCATTGGATGCCAGGACAGAAGAGCTTTGACTGGGCTGAGCGGGAGCTCCGTAGGGGTGGGATTTCCAAGAGACCAGAGGTGGCAGAACAGAGTGCTCAGGTTAGGATGTAGGGTTTGAGCAGACCCTGAAGGTAGGGAGGGGCAGTTCCCCTTGCTGCTCCGTAGGCAACCACCATGGTCTTGTCGTGGATGCGAGCTTCGACTGGAAGCCAATGGAGTTTGCGGAGGAAAAATCTAATCCAATTAAATTGTATTGGTCACGTACACATATTTAGTAGATGTTATTGCAGGTGTAGCGAAATGCTTGTGTTCCTAGCGCTAACAGTATCTAACAATTCACAACAATACACAAAAATATAAAGTAAAAGAATGGAGTTAAGAAATATAAATAATAGGATGAGCAATGTTGGAGTGGCATTGACAAAAATATAGTAGAATTGAATACAGTATATACTGTACATATGAAATGAGTAAAGTAGTATGTTAACATTATTAAAAGTGACTAGTATCCAATTATTAAAGTGACCAGTGATTCCATGTGTCACGCCCTGACCTGAGAGAGCCTTTTTATGTCTCTAGTTTGGTTTGGACAGGGTGTGATTTGGGTGGGCATTCTATGTTTTGTTTTCTAGGTTTCTTTGTTTCTATGTTCTGGCCGGGTATGGTTCTCAATCAGGGACAGCTGTCTATCGTTATCTCTGATTGGGAATCATACTTAGGTAGCCCTTTTTCCCTCCTTTGATTGTGGGTAGCTAACTTTGTTTGTGGCACTAATGCCCTGTAAGCTTTGCAGTTGTTGCGTTTGGTTGTTGTTTTGTTGGCAACATTTTAAATAAAAAGGGAAATGTACGCTCACCACGCGGCACCTTGGTCTTCTTCCAGCATCGGCCGTGACACCATGTCTATGTACAAAAATCTAATCTAATCAAATCAAATGTTATTTGTCACATACACATGGTTAGCAGATGTTAATGCGAGTGTAGTGAAATGCTTGTGCTTCTAGTTCCGACAGTGCAGTAATATCTAACAAGCAATCTAACAATTCCCCAACAACTACCTAATACACACAAATCTAAAGGGGTGAATGAGAATATGTACATGTAAATATATGGATGAGCGATGGCCGAGCGGCATAGGCAAGGTGCGATAGATGGTATAAAATGCAGTATATACATATGTGATATGAGTAATGTAAGATATGTAAACATTATTAAAGTGGCATTATTTAGAGTGCATTATATAAAGTAACTAGGACAGCATCCTCTAAGGTACAGGGTTGAGTAACCGGGTGGTAGCCGGCTAGTAATGGCTTTTTAACAGTCTGATGGCCTTGTGATAGAAGCTGTTTTTCAGTCTCTCTGTCCCAGCTTTGATGCACCTGTACTGACCTTTCCTTCTGGATAGTAACGGGGTGAACAGGCCGTGGCTCGGGTGGTTGATGTCCTTGATGATATTTTGGGCCTTCCTGTGACATTGGGTACTGTAGGTGTCCTGGAGGGCAGGCAGTGTACCCCCAGTTATGTGTTGGGCAGACCGCGCCACCCTTCTGCGGTTGCGGGCAGTGCAGTTGTCGTACCAGGTGGTGATACAGCCCGACAGGATGCTCTCAATTGTGCATCTGTAAAAGTTTGTCAGGGTATTAGGGGCCAAACCAAATTTCTTCAGCCTCCTGAGGTTAAAGAGACGCTGTTGCGCCTTCTTTACCACACTGTGTGTATGTGGGTGGGCCATTCCAGATCGTCCATAAACACTCCAGCCAGCTGGTCTGTGCATGCTCTGAGGATGCGGCTAGTGATGCCATCTGGGCCAGCAGCCATGCGAGGGTTAACAAGTTTAAATGTCTTACTCACGTCAGCCACCGAGAATGAGAGACCACAGTCCTTGGTAGCGGGCCACGTCGATGGCACCGTGTTGCCCTCAAAGCGGGCAAAGAGGGTGTTTATCTTGTCCAGGAGCAAGATGTGTGTCCGTGATGTGTCTGGTTTTCCCTTTGTAATCTGTGATTGTCTGTAGACCCTGCCATATACGTTACGTGTCTGAGCCGTTGAATTGCGACTCCACATTGTCTATGTACTGACATTTTGCCTGTTTGATTTCCTTATGGAGGGAATAACTACACTTGTTGTCTTCGACCATATTCCCAGTCACCTTGCCATGGTTAAATGCGGTGGTTCGCGCTTTCAGTTTTGCGCTAATGCTGCCATCTATCAACGGTTTCTGATTTGGGTAGGTTTTAATTGACACAGTGGGAACAACATCCGCTCTATACTTCCTGATGAACTCAGTCACCGTGTCAGTGTATATGTTGATGTTATTCTCAAAGGCTACGCAGAACTGTCCCAGTCCGCATGATCAAAACAATCTTGAAGCAAATTTGAAGAAAATGCTACCGAAGTTCTATCAACACATTGACTGTACTACTGTACTACACGGATTCCAATTGGTCAGACCAGCATTGAATAGACCTTAGCACAGGTACTTCCTGTTTGAGTTTCTGCCTATAGGAAGGGATGAGCAAAATGGAGTCATGATCTGATTTGCTAAAGGCAGGGCGGAGGTAGCAGTTGTAGAGTATTTTAGAAGTGTGAGTAGTACAGTTAATGTGTTGGTAGAACTTCGGTAGCATTTTCTTCAAATTTGCTTTGTTAAAATCCCCAGCTACAATAAATGCGGCCTCGGGATATGTGGTTTCCAGTTTGCACAAAGTCCAGTGTAGGGCTGTCGTGGTATGGGCTTGAGGGGGAATATTCACGGCTGTGACTATAACCAAAGATAATTCTCTTGCGGAGGTAATAGGATCGGCATTTGATTGTATAGTAGGTCGGGTGAACAAAAGGACTTGAGCTTCTGTACCTTATCACAATCACACCATGAGTAGTTAATCATGAAACATACATCCCTGCCTTTCTTTTTATGTGAGAGTTCTTTATTCCTGTCTGCGAAATGTACTGAGAAACCAGCTTGCTGTATGGACGGGGACAGTATATCCGGAGAGAGCCATGATTCCGTGAAAAAGAGTATGTTACAGTCCCTGATGTCTCTCTGGAAGGAGATCCTCGCCCTGAGATCGTCTGCTTTATTGTCCAGAGACTGAACATTAGCGAGTAATATACTGGATGGTGTGCATGCCTCCTGAGTCGGACTAGAAATCCACTCCAAATACCTCTTGGAGCAGCCTCTGGGATAAGTTCAATTGCCCTAGGGGGTACGAACAAAGGATCCAATTCGGGAAAGTCGTATTCCTGGTGAGTTGTTACCGCCGCTCTGTATGTATATTTAATTGCCTTTCAATGGGGAATGGTAGTAGCTGCCAGGAGCACCAGTTTGAGTAAAGAACTGCAACGCTGCTGGGGTTTTCATGCTCAACAGTTTCCCGTGTGTATCAACAATGGTCCAGCAACCAAAGGACATCCAGCCGACTTTACACAATTGTGGAAAGCATTGGAGTCAACATGGGCCAGCAACCATGTGGAACGCTTTGGACACCTTGTAGAGTCCATTCCCTGACAAATTGAGCCTGTTCTGAAAGTGTTCCTAATGTTTAGTACACTCAGTGTATATTTTCACAATACGAGGTTAATGAGAATAATACTGTGAAGTTGTGAAAATGCCCCTTTAGTGTAAGAGCTGTTTGAAAATAAAATTACAGCCTATTTTGGTGGGGTGGAATTTTGGCCTGCCTGGTGTGATGGAGTGATGAATCACGATTCACCAACTGGCAGTCTAATGGACAAATCTGGGTTCGACAGGTGCCAGGAGAATGCTACCTGCATAGTGCCAACTGTAAAGTTTGGTGGAGAAGGAATAATGGTCTGGGGCTGTTTTTCATGGTTTGGACTAGGCCCATTAGTTCAATGACAAAGACATTCTAGACGATTCTGTGCTTCCAACATTGTGGCAACAGTTTGTTTCAGCATGACAATGCCCCCACTGCACAAAGTGAGGTACATACAGAAGTGTTTTTTCAAGATCGGTGTGGAAGAATGGCCTGCAGAGCCCTGACATTAACCCCATCGAACACCTTTGGGATGAATTGGAACGCTGACTGCAAGCCAAGCATAATCGCCCAACATCCGTGCCCGACCTTACTACTGCTGTTGTGACTGAATGAAAGCAAGTCCCCACAGCAATGTTCCAAATTCTAGTGGAAAGCCTTCCCAGAAGAGTGGAGGCTGTTTTGGCAGCAAAGGGGGGGACCAACTCCATATTAATGCCCATGATTTTGGAATGAGATGCTCGACAATCAGGTGTCCACATACTCCTGGTCAAGTAGTGTATTTTTGTCACAGTAAGGTACTTAATTGTTACACAGAAATGATTTGATATTGAGATTAAAAAAACTGCTGCATGTCCTTTAACAATGTTTTTCCATTTCTCCTGTCACAAGGGGATTTAAGATGAAATCGTCAACCCTGTTATGGTCAAATCTGTTAGATTATTTGCCACTTAATATGCTCTTACCCCAGTAATTTTTGTATTTAACCTCTTGAGATGGGAAAACGTTTATTTTTATGAAGTGGAAAATAATCCTCTCCGTGACAGAATATTTTTTAACCAAACTGCACATCTCAAAAGTCACCAAATTATGGGAATAACCCACTGCAAGATCAAATGGCTGTTTGATTATTTTTGTCTAAGAAATATTTCAAATAGGACACACCCTTTACAGGAGGAGTGCATCAAAGTGCATATTCATCCATTTCTCCCGTCCTACTTGACTCTCAGCTCCTCCCTCACCTGGAGGACTGGCTGGGGTGGGGATGACTGATGGATGTGCTGACACACCATCATAGCCTGGGTCGGAGAACAATAAATACTGAGGCCATTCATTCATAGGGATGCTGCATAGAGAGGCCAGCTGCATGAGGCCAGCTGCATCCGTTTGTAACGGCAGAGCCTGCAGAGCTGCTGGGACTGAAATCGAGTTAGAATATCGGTAATGACATAAGAGACTCCCGGACACTGTTCTGGCCAGCAAACCGGGAGTTCAGTTTGGTCTGGAGATGACCTTTATATAAAGCACGTCCTTGTTCATTCCCAGCATGAGGTGCAGCTGACAAATACGTCTGTTTATACACGGCAATACGTTACCTGGGATTTCGTTACGAGCTGATAACAGCTCTGCAGAATTAAGCCATGCTGTTTTTTTTCCCCTTCTGTCACTAATTTTGTCCCAGGAAGATACAGTATATTTGGGAACGGAAATATTGTTTTGGAAAAAATGTGTTTAACTATACCAGCTCTGTCTCTGTGAAATGACCTTTCTTTCATTGAGAGTACATGCTGAAAGGTAGATGGAGAGAGAGAGAGAGAGAGAGATGAAAGTTTACTCATTGGCAGATAGCCTCTGGCAGAGGTGTAGTCCAGAGCTCTCAGTGGTTCCATTCTATTCTGGCAGAGCTTGGGACAGAGGTGATAAGTGAAAAAACTGACTCTTAGCCTGGATTGACTTTGTTCTGTGTTGAGATGGCCAAGGTATAAACTCAGTGCCAAGGAGCTGAAACATCTCCTTTTTCTATTAGTGGGAGAACAGGGACCTTTACCTCTTGCTTGGGTGAAATGCCAAAAAGCACTTGTTATTCCCATAATGTTACGTCCTCAGTAACCAAGTCAACTGGGTTTCATAACACAAACAGATGCCAATTGTTTACCTATTCAAAAAGCAAAAGGGTCAAAATACACAAAGAACATAATTCAAGCAACACATGTACAGTACGTGAGGTTGATAATGTACAGCAAATAAAAATAAACAATTGTGTCCCTAACTTACAGGTAAGGTAATGGCTACAGTATGAGGGAAATGTTTTGGAAACCCTTGCCAATTGATGGCCAGGTGTAACATATGCAGAGCTCATCACACACAGTAATATGCCTTAATGACCAGACCCTATTTTTCCTTCCCCACCTCAGTCAGTGCCATAGGATTCCATTAGTCCTATTTTAGTGGAGCTGGAGCAACTGAAACACACTGTAAAAACAGGTCACTGAAAAGTCAGTCGCCACCAAAACTGAAATTTGGAAACAAGATGTCACCAAAACACAGACACTTAAAACTGAACTCCATTCACTTTTATTTTCATCATGTTCCCTTTTTTAAATATTTTTTTTTTATATACTTGAAAGAAGAGGAGGGGGTTAAATTCTCATTGGAAAACAGGAGGGTAAAGATTTACAAAACAATGTCCTCGGTGAACAGAAATGTACAACGTTACATAATTATATTAACGGGCCAAAAACATAATCATTAAAAATAAAGTACAAAGTGATGGGGATAGCGCATTTAAGGCAATTGCTAGTTAGCGGAGTTTGCTCCAAAATAGTGTCAATCATTCCCCCTACATTGTAACGTAACAGAAGTGGGCCACGTTCATGTATGTACAGGTATGTAATGGGATGCCTTAGGTTCCTAGGCCTCTGAATAGGGTCGGGAGGGGAAGCTAGCTCGGGTGGATGTGGGTGAGGCGGTTAGGTAGTTAATATTGCAGCACCAGGACATAGTCAGGGTGAAAGGAGAGAAGCAGAACCAGGCAGGTATACATTGCATCAACTTTCTCCTATTTCAGTTTGGAGAAGGGGGTGGGGGGTGGGGGGGGGGGGGTAGGAAGGTTAGAACTAACCCCTGTGGTGTCCATGGTGCTGAAAAAGGTGTTAGTGAAATAGAGCAAAGCAAATGACACATCATCGCTGCAAGAGGTACTGTGCAGTATTCATGGTCACTTTGCTGAGATGACAATGACCATAATCAGACAGAAAGCTGTTTAGGATGTAGGTAGGTAACCAGGATGTAGAATTTACAGCTTGTTCTGTTCTTTTAAAGGGAGTGTTAAACGTCATTCAGTATAAACCACGAAACTCCTGCTGGTGGGCTACAGTTGATTATCTTGAAAGAGTACAAAATAGAGGGAGTGTGACAGGGAAAAGGGGGGAGGAAAATATTATTATACCAATTATTTGAAGTTCAGTACAATCGAGGAAATAGAGTTCATTTGCAGCTGTCGCCACAATAAACAGAGCAATTCATACGTTGTGGTACTTAGAAACTGCCGAGCAGCTCTACTGTAGAGGGGACAGCGTTCATATTCACAGAAGGAAGGAAAGAAACTACAGGAAATCATCAAGACACAATGTACATATCAACACATGTATATAGAGAGGGTATTTTTTTCTCTGTGTAAATCTTGGTACATGGGGATCGACTGGGACCGTTGGTTTGTTCCGAAAGGAAAAGAAGTAGAACCAGAGATGTCCACTCTGTCCGCTGGTTTAAAACAAAGAAAGTGAAGGTCTCAAAACAGAAGCCCGGTCAGTGTGTGAGCACATAGTGGATCCTCTCTCTCCCATCCTTCTCTCTCTCTCTGCCGTCCCCTGATCTGATTCCGACCAGAGGAGACACATTGTCCTGAGTGTCCCATGTCCCGCGTCTCCTGGTCAGAGAACAGTCAGTCAGTCACCATCAGATCAGTCAGTCACCATGCTCACGGGCCCTGAGTCAGGTCTCGTCGCTCCTGTGAAGGGGTGCGTTCACACATACGAGTGTCTGTTCGGGTTTATAAGAGGGAGAGGGGAGAGATGGAGTAAGGACTCTGTAGTCTGGTGAGGCCTATTGATGAAGCCTACAGCAGCCTTTCCTTTCCTCTCTTGTCTGAAGTCTGTGTGTAGTCTTGGTGTAGTCTGGGTGTAGTCTGGGTGAAGTTTGGGTGTAGTCTTGGTGTAGTCTGGGTGTAGTCTTGGTGTAGTCTGGGTGTAGTTTGGGTGTAGTCGGACGGTGGTAGGTGGTGTAGCGTTCCCCTGCATGGCAGAGATAAGATCTCCCAGAATTTGGTTTCCACAATGTCTGTGAGTGGGTTTGGTGTGTGTATGTATGTGTGTGTGTGGGGGCGCGCACGTGTGATGTGTGTGTGCCCCTGGTCTGCCTGTGTATGTGTGCTATATTTGTGTGTGTGTGTGTGTTTCCAGTATGTTTGTGTTAGCGTGTCCAGTGTATATGAGTATATGAGTTCCAGTTACCCCACTGAGTTTAGGGAAGTTCCATGTTCCAAGGACCAGGACAGTGCAGCATACATGGTGTGTATCCCCAGAGTGAGGTCCCAAATCAAAGAGGTGTGAATTCCCAGCCATGTCCATTACCACTCACTATTACAACACGAGCCAAAAAGATGACTCGCTTCACCAAAAAATGAAAACCACTGCGGTCACAAACACAATCTCCAGGCTGCAAACAAAGAGAGAAAGAGAGAGAGAGACATAGAGAGACATAGAGAGACCGTATGAGATCAATGTAACAATGGCGGTAGCATTATCCATAGGGAGAACTATGAAGCTGCAATGGAGCTGGTAGACCAAAACGAAGCTTGCATGCCAAGAACACAAAGTCACAGTCTGACAAAGGTAAGCACTAAATTAATGCTGTTATTCATAACTTTTAAGGAAGAATGGGTTGGCTCCCAGGGAATAATGGCTCCCAGTGTCATTAGGAAAATGATTAGCTACATATAGCATGATTCCCTAAACAACGAAACTCTATGAATCACAACTGTGAAAAGACATGTTGGCCACACAACATAGATGATTCCACTCCTATGACTAACACAGGTCCTGATGGTCGCTAGGGAGATGGAGAACAACAGGGGAAACAGACAAGAGTGCAGAGAGGAAGAAGGGAAGATTCTCTGTGTTTGTCGACCAGGACAGACTTACCTCTGCTGCAGGAGATGTCAACGACATCAAGGCCAAATGATAAAGGCAAGAGAAAAGAATAAGAACAGAAACAAAAACTGCAGAGAGAGAGAGAAAGAGAGAAAGAGAGTGAGTCGGGAAAACAGAAGACGTGTTAGCCACAGGCAGGAACAAAGGAAGCTTTAGGAAGTTACAAAGACACTGTGCTACTAAGTAGGGGGGAACTAGTCCGGATAATGGCTAGCCTTAGCCTCTATGGTGAATAACAGAGCCTAGCTATAGCAGAACTATAGTGGAGCTTGGGTTACCTGGGAATGTCTGTGGACTAGAGCATAAAACACAATCTGCGTCTCTGAGTCGTGTACATTCTCAACAGTTTTTACCCCCAAGCCCTAAGACTCCTGAACAGGTAATCAATTGGCTACCAGGACTATTTGCATTGTGCGCCCCCCCCCCCCCCCCCCCCCCCTCTTTTTACGCTGCTGCTACTCTCTGTTTATCATATATGCATAGTCACTTTAACTATACATTCGTGTACATGTTACCTCAATCAGCCTGACTAACCGGTGTCTGTATGTAGCCTCACTATTTCTATAGCCTCACTACTGTATATAGCCTCACTACTGTATATAGCCTGTCTTTTTTACTGTTGTTTTATTTCTTTACCTACCTATTGTTCACCTAATACCTTTTTGGCACTATTGGTTAGAACCTGTAAGTAAGCATTTCACCTGTTGTGTTAGGCGCACGTGACAAATAAACTTTGATTTGATTTGATTAAAACTTTAAAAGTCCTGGCATAACTGAACCCCTCATTTCCCTCAGTATTGTGCATCAAGGGAAGGAGAACTACAGGCCACGCCTCATTATGTTTGGCTCATTAACTGGTCAGTGATGTGGGGTTCAGAGCGGTCTGCCTGATGCGTGACCATAAGGAAAGGGTCGTCTGAGTGTCAGTCAGGGTGAAAACCTTAGAGATAACCACACATTATATTACCTTTTAACAGACCCCTTCAGCTCACAGAAGCATCACAGGGCCTGAGTCCCAAATGGTACTCTATTTTCTTTATAGTGCTCGACATCTGGTCAGGGCCCATTGGGCTCTGGTCAAAAGTAGTGCATTAGATAGGAAATTGGATGGCATTTGGGATGTAGTCAGTTTATAGCCGACGGGAGAGGAGAGAGCAAAACCTGTCTGACGGTAAATATCTCTGCCGGCCATCTTACCTTCTCCTCCAGATCCTTAATCTGTCTCCTCTGGATGTCTGTCTTATCCTCCAAGTCCCGGATTCTCTGAAAAGATTGTAAAGCAAATATGGTTGTTCCCTTAGCGAATATACTAAATCTATTCAACAGTAACATTGCATGCTATAGCTCAACTGTATGCCAAGCCAACACAAATATGCTCCATACATTTATATTTTACATAGATTTCTGAATCAGCACTGGGAAATATAAATAAACGTTTGAGAAAACATTAGGAAAACAGTCATGTACAGTTGTATTTTCAGTATTACAGTTTTGGTGTATCAGTAAAGATTATTTAGGTACATTTCGCATTTCATTGGAGCATCTGACTGTGGCATGGTTTATTGAAACAATAAATGTTTTCTGGGGAACCATGGGACTGGTGATGCTGACAGCTTTGCCCTTGGAGTGGCCTGGTAAGTGGTTCACCAGCTGGGTGCGTGTGAGAGGCTGGCACAGTGCTGCTACCCCTGGAGTGACTCAGTCAGTGTAAACTGTAAATAAATGGAGTATCGCCCTCTTCTGTAGCATTGAGGAACTGCAACAGCAGCATCATCTCCCAGCCTGCTTTGTTCCATGTTAAAAACTACAATTTAGAATTGAACAACCTTGTGTTCATTCAAGTGAACATATGACGTGTTCTATTAAATGTTTCAACTGCTTAGAGTATCAATATCAAGTCAATGTCAGGTGTGAGTGTGGCACTCTGTTTTGAACAGACGTTCAGGATCTGTGAAAGTCCTGTCATCCAGCTGTTTGTTATGGACATATTTTAGGCGGGTGCAGGTGTGAATCCCTCAAGTTAAATTATCAAAGGGAGTTTATGCCATATGTTGACTTATACAGGTACAGTGCCTTGCAAAAGTATTCATTGCCCTTGGAGTTTTTGAGGCAAGGAGGGCATTCAGCCGAGTGGCAACAAAGAGACCAAAGATAAGCTCTCGAAGGAGCTGCAAAGCTCCACAGCGGAGATTGCAGTATCTGTCCATAGGACCACTTTAAGCCATACACTCCACAGCGCTGGGCTTTACGGAAGAGTGGCTTAAATGTAAAAAAAATAAGCAAACACATTCAGTGTTAGCCAAAAGGCATGTGGGAGACTCCCCAAACATATGGAAGAAGGTACTCGGGTCAGATGAGACAAAAATGTAGCGTTTTGGCCATAAACCCAACACCTCTCATCACCCCGAGATGAGAGTCATCATGCTGTGGGGATGTTTTTCATCGGCAGGGACTGGGAAACTGCTCAGAATTTAAGGAATGATGCCTGGTGCAAAATACAGGGAAATTCTTGAGGGAAACCTGTTTCAGTCTTCCAGAGATTTGAGACTGGGACAGAGGTTCACCTTCCAGCAGGACGATGACCATAAGCTTACTGCTAAAGCAACACTTGAGTGGTTTATGGGGAAACATTTAAATGTCTTGGAATGGCCTAGTCAAAGCCTAGACCTCAATCCAATTGAGAGTCTGTGGTATGACTTAAAGATTGCTGTACACCAGCGGAACCCATCCAAATTGAAGGATCTGGAGCGGTTTTGCCTTGAAGAATGGGCAAAAATCCCAGTGGCTATATGTGCCAAGCTTATAGAGAGATACGCCAAGAGACTTGCAGCTGTAATTGCTGCAAAAGGTGTCTCTACAAAGTATTGTCTTTGGGGGGGTGAACAGTTATGCACACACAAGTTCAGTTTTTTTGTTCGTTTCACAATCAAAAATATTTTGCATCTTCAGGTAGGCATGTTGTGTAAATCAAATGATACAAACTCCCCCCAAAATCTAGGTATCGACCCTGGGATGTCTGTTTGACTCAGAAATGTGTTAGTCCACAGAGCTGGACATTAGCTCTGGGCACTAACACAAACTTTCAGGTCTAAAGTGTCAGACAAGGCTACTCATCGAGAAAACATATATTTGGGTCGTACCACGAAATAAGTGCCTTTTGCATCCCTCTGATATTTTAAGTAGAAATTGTGCAACAATATCGAATTGTAAAAGCCAGTTATATTCAATGAAGTGCCCTTTAATATAGACCTCAGGGAGAACTCAAGAAATCCGATTTTCTATAAGAATAAAGACTTCCTAAAGTGCCAAAATTCTGCATTTTGACATGTCCCTCCATGCAGCCTCTGTGACTTTTTGGAAGATTTAAACCAACTTATTAAACCCAACATTTCTCCAAGTTTCTCCAAGTAATTTCTGAAGATTATTATTAATTTAATGTGATTACTGATTCATTTTAAGAAAAAGAAAACCCTATCCCTCCTTTTAAGGTCAACCCTGTTATGTAAACTGAACTTTAATATGGTGAAACTTTTCTTTTTTACATATTTAAAAAAACAAAAAAAACATTGAACATCTTGTAGTCAAATCATAGCGTATGGGCATTTTCTGGTGTTTTGTGGTGGAAAACAGAGTGGGTCAAGAACAAAACGTCAATCCTGTTACCCATAGATAAACAGGCTAGAAATGTTGGAACAATTTAATTTTTTTGTGAAGCTTGCATTCAATTCCCCCTCCTTGTTGCACACAACAAGCTTCAATTTCCCCCGTCACAAGGGGATGTAATGGCTGATTTAAGATGAAATCTTAAAACCCTGTTACGGTCAACCCTGTTACTTTATTTGGCACTTAAAAGGCTCTTACTACAGTCCTTTCTTAAATTTAACCTCTTGAGATGGAAAAACTTGTTTTTTATTGAGCTGCCCATGTGCTCTTTATGACAGAATGTTAAAATTAGGTGAAATTAAAAAACATTTTTTTTTTTTACCAAGTTACACATCTCAAAAGGCACTGAATTGTTGGAATGACCAAGTTCACTGAACCACTTTAGCTACAAGTCCAATTGACTGGACGCACCTGTTGAGTCATCCCTCATGTTAAGTCATCAAATGGCGTGTGCAGTGGTTCCTCTTTTAAAAGTTGCATCATACCGCAGCACAGCTTGCTGGATGCCGCGCTCTGGTACAGCATGTTACAGTGCATGACGTCATAGTATTTTACTGTCAGCCATCGTTGTCGTTAATGCTTGTTGAAACCACCAAAGGACATCTTTGAGGGCGTCTTTATGAAGCTTGTTGGCGCTTGCTTACTTACTCCCAAATAATCCTACAGAGGTCCATGCAGAGGTCCATTTAGGACCTTCCTAAACTTAATATTAATGGATTTCTTTGTGATTGTGTATATTAAATTGATTTAATTAGACTGGTGGCTATTGGTAGGCTACTCATTTTTTATTTTACTGCTAATATGTATACCGCACAGCAGACCTTCATGGCGCTTTGAGGATGAAATGCTTAGTAAGTCTTTGTCTTTTATGATATGCATCATAATGTAGGCCTACTGCTGGAGTGTAAAACACACATATTCCGGTAAATTCAGGGACATGTGGGTTAAACGTTTTTCTTGAAATGACTTGGAGCGGTAGGACTAAGAGTCCTGTTTACCGTAGCTGTCTTAACATAACTTACATATATATTGGCCCAAAGGCCTACTTCAATACATCAATCCCATCATTCGTGCATTTGTGCATGTCATCACCCCAGGCAGCAGACGTGCATCTCGCCGACTTCTGCCCGATGTATACAAAATACATCGGGCCGATGTAGTATGGAGAGCGTTTGCACGTTGGCAAGACGTCGCCGAGACGTCGGCATTAGATCGCCCTTCAGCCGTAATTTGGACGATGCATGTCAAAGCTGCTAAATTACACTGCCAATAATAAAACACAATATGATTGACATTTTTTTTGTCATTTAGCAACTTGCAGTAGCGAGCGCATACTTTTCTGTACTTTTCCATATTTTTGCCCTGTGGGAGTTGCAACACCACAACCCTGGTGTTGCAAGCACCTCACTCTACCAAGCTACATGGGACTATGGTAGACTACTAGCGATTTTGTTTGTGGGTAAAATGAAGAGAGAAGAGTCGAGTTAATGTGACGTTTAATAGGCTATTGCTATACCATCAAATTCTTAAAAGCAGTCCGGCACAGAGAAGAGAGCCTTGAGTAATTAAACAATAAATCAACAACAACATGTCAGCTAAAGAAATTGAATTCAGGAATGAATTCGGCTGTTTTTAATCTTGGCTGTACTAAAGACTTTAAAACCTTTTTCGTTAGAACAGGATATATAGGATTGATTATCATTTGTTTGTAAATTATTATTGTATTTGTTGTGTTCACGCTGTTACGAAATAGTCAGAAAACCGATTAATCGCATGTACTGTAATAAGCACGCAGAGCTTGCTCCTCCTACCCTCCTCCTTGATCTCCTTCGTCATGTCATTGTCATTAGTAGGCAAACATCCATTAATACATTTCAAGTCCCTAAAAATAGAAATCAACTTGGCAAGATTCTATTATCCTTCTAATAGCCCATCAAGTGTGGACTCATTAACTCTGTCTTTAATGCTTTTTTATTCAGGTTGCATCACTCATGGACAGAAACTTCTGAGACACAGTATTCAGAGTTGCAAAGAAAAAGCCATATCTCAGACTGGCCAATAAAAATAAAAGATTAAGATGGGCAAAAGATCACAGACACTGGACAGAGGAAATCTGCCTAGAAGGCCAGCATCCCAGAGTCGCCGCTTCACTGCTGACGTTGAGACTGGGGTTTTGCGGGTACTATTTAATGAAGCTGCCAGTTGAGGACTTGTGAGACGTCTGTTTCTCAAACTAGACACTCTAATGTACTTGTCCTCTTGTTCAGTTGTGCACCGCGGCCTCCCACTCCTCTTTCTATTCTGGTTAGAGCCAGTTTGCGCTGTTTTGTGAAGGGAGTAGTACACAGCGTTGTACGAGACATTCAGTTTCTTGGCAATTTCTCACATGGAGTAGCCTTCATTTCTCAGAACAAGAATAGACTGACGAGTTTCAGAAGAAAGTTATTTGTTTCTGGCCATTTTGAGCCTGTAATCGAACCCACAAATGCTGATGCTCCAGATACTCAACTAGTCTAAAGAAGGCCAGTTGTATTGCTTCTTTAATCAGAACAACAGTTTCAGCTGTGCTAACATAATTGCAACAGGGTTTTCTAATGATCAATTTGCCTTTAAAATGATGAACTTGGATTAGCTAACACAACGTGCCATTGGAACACAGGAGTGATGGTTGCTGATAATGGGCCTCTGTACGCCTATGTAGATATTCCATTAAAAATCATAATTTTCCAGCTACAATAGTCATTTACAACATTAACAATGTCTACACTGTATTTCTGATCAATTTGATGTTATTTTAATGTTACGTTTAATGTTACGTTTAATCTTTCTAGCTCGGAGTCTCTAGTTTTATCCAACGTAGGAACACAGCATTTCAAACGTTGCTACATAGGAACGGACCCAGGTGGTGGCTCACATATGATTGTATATTGTACCTGATGGGCCTGGTGGAGCAGCTCCATCCTCTCAGCCAAGACCTGACAGTCGAACTCTCGGCTCTTCCTTAGCATCTGCCTGCGTAACTTCTCCACGGACGTACGAAGCTCATCCTTCTGCATGTCACTGAGAGGCTCGCCGTATCCAATCACCTTATCCTGCTGCAGTGCGTTGTACAGAGTAGCCTCCAGCTCCTGGATTTGCTGTGGGGGGGTCAAGGGCGGTAGTTAGCTCCAGTGACGATAATGATATGTGTAGATATTCATCATTTATAGTAAGTCGGTACTGGCTAGGGGAGAGGTGTATGGATTGCATGCACGAACGCACAAACGCATGCACGCACACACACACACACACACGCACACATACAAACACACATTTATGTTACCCTCACAGTATGTTCAAACCGCATATTAAATGTAATACCTTTGAGGCCAATAAAAAAGTAAGCCTGTATTTAAAGGTAGGTGGCTGAATGAGTAGGAATGCATCTGGAAGGCACTCACCACGTAGGCCTGATCCAGGGCTGACTTCCTGTAATCCAGCTCCTCCTCCAAATAGCCTTTCTGCTTGCAGAACATTTCCTGCGGAGGACAGTTCTCTCTGGTCAGTGCTCTGATCTCAATACTGTGGCTACCAACCTCACCGGTCAATAACATCACGCAACAGTTAGTGATAGGTAATGTCGTCTATACGCCTTCGAATTCGGAAGTCTTTTTTTGTACTTATGTACGACGCGGGAATTACAGTTCACTTTCATTTCATGGAACCGAGTAAACACTTCTCAAGTCAAGCCCAGTCCGTGTGAAGTGACTGTGAGTGAGGGATGTGAACGGAGAAGGGACTCACCATCTCTAGCTCCAGATCCATCATCTTCTGGTGCAGCGCTGCCTCTGTGCCCTCGATCTGTTGTATCCACTAGGGAGAGACAAAGACAACAAAACGCAGATAAGAAACAATGCCATACAAAATGGCTATTCTATTCCTTACAAGTTACTCTGAACTAAGCATCAATATTTGTACTGTATTTGCATACCTTTTCAGCAAGAGAGAGGACAGTGCTAGCTTGAATAATGGCCACTTGCTCCTCATTTCGCAAGTTCTAAAAAAAAAATTACAAAAATAAAAAGGTTAAACAATCCTGATTCTCAAGTCTTCACGCAAAGGAGGAGTGAATTTTTACTTGCAAAAACATCAGTAATAACATCCCTTCCAAGCAGGCTTACCCCGTTATCACCAAGAATGTCTAGCAGCTTGATCAGGTCAGGTATACAGACATCCTGGGGAAGGATCAAAATAAACAATCAGCATTCTATTTCACCTAAAAATTGCTTTGCAGAAAGACAAAATATGATGTCTTGTAACACTAATGAGATACTATTGAGACGGGTTATACCTTCACTCCTTCCTTCATGCAGTAGATCTGCAGGGCGCTGACACCCTCGGAGAACGGATGCATGCGGAGATGATTAAACGGAGGGGATTTCCGCTCACGCTCCTACAGGAGGAACATGTCATTTACTTAATCCGTTAACAGCATTGGTTAAATTGATTGAATGGTTGGACAAGGAAGACAGCGGAGAGAGTCAGTGGAGGGACATTTCCTGCTGTTTTATTCTCTGTCCAGTGGATGGCAGCACTGTTCTTTTGGGGGCTTATTGCAGTATCTGCACTGCAGCACAGAATGCACAAAGCCCTGTGTTCTGAGCCTGTCTGAGCCTATCTCATTCAGACTGTTAAAAAAAATATTGCTATTTCCTCATAGAGCATGATGTCATACCAATCAGGCCAATCAGTGGTCTACTCTCGTGAATAGTTTTAATAACCGGTATTCGCCCATTCTGTTGTTGGGGTACGCCCACATCATTCCAACACAAAAAAGCTGCTTTGTAACATACTTAATAAAAAAAAATTGGAAAGAAGACTGTTGCACTCATGATGTAAGTAATTATAGGTCATATTTCATAGAGATCTGGAAACACTGGACAGTTACATAAAAAAATGATTGTTATAAATATAATGTGTATTCCTAAAACATAAATTGAAAATTATACTGTTGCTACTTCCTGTTGTCATGGATTTTTCATTTACAGTCCAGTGTCAAAATACTGGTTTTAAATGTCCAAATTCATAATAGTCTGAAATAGGTCATGAAACATAAAAATTACCCTGTACACATACGTGTCACACTTGTGCTCAGAGTACTTGTATTTTTTTTCTAAATTAGTACCTTATTAACTGCACATGCACCAGCATTTTCTAAGCATTCTCAAAATTGATTAGCATGTTTTATTGTAATCAATAGTGCACGCAAATTAATCGCATAGATATTGTATTGAAATCAATGGAACTGGGACAATAACCACAGTGACATGTACCATTTGTGCTCTTCTAAAAGACAAACCACAACAAACTTGTGTAAATTACATATACCTGACGATAGATGAGAACCTATAGTAGCCATGTATCAACTAATCTGTTTACGGTAGATGGCCAATACGAAAAGGAAATGCAACACTTTTTTGACTGGATCATTTCAACGAATCGTCACCTCACACCCGTGTATTTGTTTGTGGTCAGTGACTTTTATACAGAGATTGCTCAGAATTATTTATTGCTCCGATATGATTTATTTATTTGAGTTTTCTAAGTCATGCGACGGACAGGCGTGTATGATAAAACCGACAGTACCAAACCAAAGATATCGTAGCATCAATGTAGCATCATCTCGATGACTATAAACTGTTATATTAAAATCACTAATCTGAGGTAAAAAGGATGTGCAATTCCACTAAATGTTATGTTTTGAAAATGCAAGCGCGTGTAAGTAAGGTAGTAACACAAATTGTCCACGTTAGGTAAATTAGCAATAATAAAAAAAATGTATATGGACAAATATAACAATTCAATTTAAGATGACAGTATATGTTTCCCACTCACAAACCATTCCAACAATGACATCTATTTCTCACTCATTTAACCATTTAGAGTAAAAAAATGCATTGAAACACAATTTAACCGGGCACTCTAGACTAGAGCTTCCATAGTGTCTGTGCAGCAGCCTGAACGTTCGACGTCCTCACCTCTAGTTCCAGTATTCTGAATTCCAGGAGTTCATTCTGGTCCTCGGAGTCTTGCAGCTCCTGTTGCTGTCGACTACATTTTCCATCCAACTTCTCCACCTGCAGAAGACCAGAGGGATAGTATGAAGGTCAGAGCCTGCCAGTAGCATGGACTTCCATACCCTATACAATATCAAGTGGTGCATAGTGAATGTTCAGATCCAAAATGACTACCGTGTATCACCCTTCCTGCTAGCAGACATTGGTGGAGGACAAAGTGAGTTGACTTTAAAATACAAAAGTAAATAATGATGCATAGTGTAATGCAATATTACTATCATATCAATTGTATCATAGCAGGACAGACCTTATCCAGCAGCTCCTGATTCCTTCTGAAGAACAGCTGTTTCTCCTCTACCCACTTGGAGTCCTGCGAGAGGAGAACCAGGTTTCAATGAGGGAAAAATGTTCTTCTCTTGCAGATGTACTTAACTTGATCACTCTGTTGTCGAAAATATCATTTTTCTGCGCCGCAGGAAATGTAAACCTGTAGTGTTTTCGAGTTTTAAAAAGTCTTGTAATTCCCACTTTAACATTTCTGACTTGATTTGCCCATATAATTATAACACACAGAATAATTCAAATGTCCTGTTGCTGCTGTGAGAAACTGGTCAAATTAAGATAGTACATCTATACTTGCAGCCATATAATTAGAATGAGTGTACCAATGAGTTTCCCAGTCAAATTGTCATGGTCAGAGGTTCTATGCCAATTCTACTCATTCTATTTCTATGGTTACAACATACTAAAATGCTATACAAAATCTAACATATCACGCAGATAGAAATCACAGCTATCCCATCATGGATAGCATTTAAGTTTGTTAACTTAACTGACCCACACTGTATTAAATAATAGCGTCAATCACAACCCAAACTCAAAAATTGTTCTTCACTGTTGTGCGGCAACAGAATCAAAACCATTCATTGACTTTTCCTCTGTCCCCAAGACTAATCACTATTGACAGTCCAACTCTGGAGTTGTAATTACATTTTCACAGCCCCGTTACATTTGGTACTCCTAGTATGTAAATAATTGCATAATAACTATGGTCACATACAGTACAAGCCATCCATGTGCAGTTAGAGACTGGGACATTGTGTAAAGCCTTCCTCTATGTCGTAGGATGTGTCCCAAATGGCACCCCATAGTGTACTTCTTTTGACCAGACATAGCCCTATGGACCCTGGTCAAAGGAAGTACAGGAGGGATGCGTCACTTGAGTGGGTTGAGTCACAGACGTGAACTTCCTGTCTTCAATGCAGTGGAGGAGAACTTTGTGGGCTATACTCGACTTTGTCTCAGGGTGGTAAGTTGGTGGTATGTTGATATCCCTCTAGTGGTGTGGAGGCTGTGCTTTGGCAAAGTGGGTGGGGTTATATCCTGCCTGGTTGGCCCTGTCCGGGGGTATCGTTGGACGGGGCCACAGTGTCCCCCGACCCACCCGTGTCTCAGTCTCCAGTATCTATGCTGCAATAGTCTATGTGCTGTGGGGCTAGGGTCAGTCTGTTATATTTGGTGTAATTCTCTTGTCTTATCTGGTGTCCTGTGTGAGTTGAAGTACTGTATGCTCCCTCTAATTCTCTCTCTCCCTCCCCTCCCAGAGGACCTGAGCCCTAGGATCATGCCTCAGGACTACCTGGCCTGATGACTCCTCACAGTCCACCTGGCCGTGCTACTGCTCCAGTTTCAACTGTTCTGCCTGCGGCTAGGGAACCCTGACCTTTTCACCGGACGTGCTACCTTGTCCTGGACCTGCTGTTTTCGACTCTCTCTCTCTACTGCACCTGCTGTCTCGACCTCTGAATGCTTAGCTATGAAAAGCCAACTGACATTTACTCCTGAGGTACTGACCTGTTGCACCCTCTACAACCACTGATTATTATTTGACCCTGCTGGTCATCTATGAGCGTTTGAACATCTTGAAGAACAATCTGGCCATAAATGGCCATGTATTCTTATAATCTCCACCCTGCACAGCCAGAAGAGGACTGGCACCACTCAGAGCCTGGTCCCTCTCTAGGTTTATTCCTAGGTTCCTGCCTTTCTAGGGAGTTTTTCCTAGCCACCGTGCTTCTACATCTGCATTGCTTGCTGTTTGGGGTTTTAGGCTGGGTTTCTGTATAGCACTTTGTGACATCTGCTGATGTAAAAAGGACTTTATAAATACATTTGATTGATTGATTGATTGTATAGTATATAATATGAAATAAGGGTGCCCTTTGGAATGCCGCCCATGTCTTAGTGTTGGTCTGTGGGATAATGTCATTTACCTGTCCTTTGTGGGCAAGCTCCTTCTCCAGGTCTTCTATCTTGGCCTTGTACCTGAGAACGTCTGCATGGAGCTGCTCCTGAGCCTGTGACCCACAACATATCCACATTAACATCAACCATTTGATACAGCCGTATGTGACGGATGCTGTTGTTATAGAACACATGGGCAGTGATAGTTGTAGTGGAGTATATAGTCTGTATGCAGTCTTATACACAATTTGACTGAATACAGAAACAAATCTGGCATGACTGCATCCCTATTGCCCCAGATAATGCAAAAATACAATCGTATGCGGGTGACATTTAAGTGAAAATGAATGGCAGGTCTACTGTACCTTAGCTTCCATCTCAGCGTCTAGAAGGCCCCCTTGATGTTCCTGTAGCAGGGCGTATGCCCTCTGTAAGGCCTGGTATTCTCTGGTCAGCTGCCTGAAGCGCAGCTCCGACTCCTCGTTAGCCAGTCCCTGAGTTGATGGACGGACCCCAGGGTTAGAGAGAAGACATTGGGAACAGGAATGCCAGGATGAGAAATGATAGATAAGAGAGATTAGAAACACATTGGTTCAGAAAGACAGAAGTGAAAGTGCATGACGTGGCAGGTAGCCTAGGTGTTAAGACCATTGGGCCGCTAACCGAAAGGTCTCTGTTTCGAATCCCCGAGCCGACTAGGTGAAAAATCTGTCAACGTGCCTTTGAGCAAGGCACTTAAACCTAATTGCTCCTGTAAGTTGTGCTGGATAAGAGCGTCTGCTAAACTACTAAATATTGCATGGATGCTGCTGATGCAAATGTTATTGATCACTTATCGTAAATAAAGTTCCCTCCCCACCCAGGGTCTGTGTCTATTTCCTGTGACGTGAACAGGTCTCACCTCATCCAGGTCTTCATCGGGAGTGGCTGGGGTGCGGTCCATGCGAAACGAAGCCACGGAGGACGTCTCCGAGTCCATGGATTCCTCATCGTATCCGAAGAAGGTGTCCACTACAATGTGCCTCTGTGTAGGGAGAGATCATAGGATTGTTTGGAAATCTGAGATTTCCCAAGATGACTGTATTATGGTATCGATCTTGTTTATTTGGTCTCTCCTATGAAGAGAAACACATTAGCGTGCAAACGTGGCTTCCTCTACCTTTATTTGCCTGTTGCTTCGTTTATGCCTCTTCTTCCGCAGGAGCTTTTCCCTGTCCTGAGAGACACAGAGTATATCAGAACGACCAACAAACAAACATACAACATTAGCAACCATGGATGTGTTTCATTAGACCATTTGTATCTGGCAAAGAACAAAATACTGCGTGTACACCAGTTCTCTTAATGCTTCATTTAGATAGTACAGCAATTGTCTCTTGTGACAGACTGCTAATATACAGTAAATGTTATCTGGCCAGTACACACAACATTTGGTTCTGGGTACCACCGAGATTAGTAAATCAACACCTTTGATCGTTTTAGAAGTGCAAGCCTATTTGACTAAATGTATTTGCACGATTTTTACATTGAAGAAAAAAAAGTGATCATCCTCAAAATAACCCTATTGTTGGTGGTGAAGTCATATTTCTAAAAAGACAACTCACTCTTGTCAGCTCGTCGATGATGCTCTGCTGCTCCAGTACCTGCAGCTTAAGGAACTCAATCTCCTGGTCGTCGTGTGCCTGGTCCAGGTCATTCAGAGACTTACAGTTGGATTTCTTCAGTGGCGGGTGGGAGCTGATCTTCTCCTTCTACACACACAGAGTGGAACCAGTTGTACGGGAGTTAGAACCTTCTCTATCTCTCAGTATGTGCTCATCATGAATAATGAATATGTGTGGTGGTTAGGGTACCGAGGCCCAAGCCACAATGTAATGCACTTCTAAATCTACAAGACTACTGCAGACTTTAATGCTTCGGTTCCATTTACTTTACTTTGACAAGGACTGTAATCATAGCCAATGTGTTGCAGACAGTCTTTGTTAACACTGAGCTATTGAGGCATGCTATGCTTGTACTAAACTATTGGAGCCCTGGTTGTGTTGAGATCTGTGTGATGATGACACTCGACATATAAATAGAATTACTAGAGTGGGAATTCCCCATTTAAGTCAATGGTCTGTAATTCTATTTCTATGCCACTCACCATCTCCAGGTTCTCTTTGGCCAGGCCTTTGAGTTTCTCTTCCATGCGCTGCAGGGTCTGGCTGAGGTCATCGTTCCTCTTGTTCAGCATCTTGTTCTTTTCCAGCATGGGCTTGCACTGCTTCTCCGACTCCCGCACACGCTTTAGCTGAGAGAGAGAGGGGGTGGGGGGGTGGGGGGGGGGGGGGGGATAGAGAGGGAGAGAGAGAGATGGCAGTGACGATAGAATAGAAGGGGAGGGAAGAGAGGAGGAGGCATAAAGAGTTCAGCTCAGTCCAGTGTGTCAACTTGGCAGGGGACTCCATACTTGTAATTGTAACCCCTTAGCAGGTAAATTCATTGCATGTTTAAGGAATCCAGATTAAGACGGATTGTTATTGTTCAGTGATAGGGGATTACGATGTGATTCTCTGCCAGGCATGGAGAGTTCAGAGTGACCAGGTCATACCAGTTCATTCCTCTCATCCACTAGCAGTGAGTTGCGGTCCTCCAGCTTGCGGATGGTGGAGTTGAGGTCAGCCATGCGTCTCTGGTTCCTGCGCATGTCCTAGGTTGTTCAAACCGAACGCACTGTTAGCTCACTGGTATCTTGCAACACACCACATTCACTCTTGGATGCAGTTTTTTGACCCAGCGACACAACAGTACAAAGTTAGACTAGGTTCTATAATATAATCAATTATTTCAACGACATGTATTACACATTGAATAATAAGATGTTTGTGGCATTTCTTCAGGGGAATTAAGTTTGATCATTTTGTAAGTTTCTGGGACATTTATTTTCGGAGTTCACTTATTGGGTAATTCTTTCTATTCATCAAGTCACATCTCTAGAAAATTGGCCAAAAACAGTTGTTTTCGGTCATGTAGTGATTTTCAAGCAGACCACTAACCCAGAATGTGAGACTGCATTGAAACCTCACAGACTTATTGACTGACCAGCAGTCTTCAGAAACAATGCTCTTCAGAGCCCTTCCTTCAGTTCTTTGTTCAGTACCAGACAGAAGATTGTTTTATTCTAGCAGGTAGGCCTCTAAATACTTGTTTGTTATGGTTTTCATTTGACAAAATATCTAGTACTACTGTTTTTGTCATGTTTTATTGCTCTCATATAAAGTAATTCCTTGAGCACTACACATGTAGCATAACAAAGTGATATTTGCACATGAAGAAATTAAGGGATGCATTTGCCCTACATTTAGAATTTTGTTGGTGGGGCACTATGGAGTAGACGTCTTCGCGGGTCCAAAAAGTTGGACCTGTTCCGAAATGGACCTGGGGCTTTCCCACCCGAATCCAATATTCATATTGTTTTTTTTATATATTTATAGACACCCATTCCGAACGGACCAGAGTAGAACTAGACCCGTCCTGAACTGACCTAATCAGATCCAGATCCGGTCCGATCCGTGTGAGGGAAGCAGCATAAAGGTAATTTTTTAAAGCTACTTTAAGCTACCAGAGCTGATAAAGTGGGAGAGGAGGGAGAGAGAGAGGTCCCGCTCTAGCATGCGGGGGAAGGGCCGTACTCTGAGTGAGGGAAGAGATGAGGGAGGAAGAGATGAGAGACAGCAACCAACTAAGCCGACTCACACTATAGTAAACTAGTAGTTGCCATAAATAGGTTATTTACCATGATATATGATTACATAATATCTGTCTTGACAGCATCAGCCTAGGTGAAGCTAGTTAAGCTAGCTAACGTTATCTAGCTAGGCTAACTGAGGCTGCAGTGCATGCACTTTCTCATCCTACAGTTACAAATAACAACAACTCCATTCAGAATATTCAGTAGCAGCCTGCCTACCTGTTGGTTCTTGGTCATTGTAGCCTATCTTTCTCCTTTAACTTTTAATTCCGTAATTTTACCTTGTGATTGGCCAACAACATCAACAACAACAACAAGCTACAGTACATGAACCATGCTCCACTCTTGTGAAAAGCAAGAACGGCAGCATAAATGATAAAAAGTCTCTCTCTCCTGTAGCAGTAGCGTTCAGATCTGAACGGCCTTTCAGACAAGTGAAAATAACACAGACCCGAGCCCCGTGACAATCATATCAGATCCGACCCAGACCCGTGACATTATTTAGACTTCTAGATCCGTGGATCGGGTTTCGGGTATCCGGGTACAGGTGGATCTGTGAAGACTTCTACTACGGAGTGCGGCTTTTGGTATTCAAATTATGGTATTGTATGAGCGATACAACTTTCATGTAGAGAACGGCCACACCCAAACTGTGTTTGTTTGACACTGTGTGAAAGCAGTTTGATCATTGTCCTGCAATGTGCAAAGACCATATCGCTCTGTATGGATGAGGTGATCGGCGTGATTCGAATTGCAGGCTAATTTAATCCTGTCCTTAAAAGTATATTTCTGACCACTTATTCATGTCATTCTTGTCAAGCTTTTTCCACATAAGCTGCGTAAACTAGTATAGGCCTACAGTATTTTACCGCTCATTATCGGTTAATTGTCCCATTCATTTCCATTTGCTTTTGGATTGGCTTCATTATTACATTTCTATAATCTGTTTAGTACCATTTCCAAGTTCCCCTCTGCCTTTCTATGTCGTACCGGGCTGCCACAGTGCTCCGCCCCGTCCCCAGCCCGCCCGGGGATCTCTCTCTTGGGGCTGCCCAGGTTACACTCTGCCTCCTTGACCAGGAACAGCTGGTCATCCAGGGCATCCTTTTGCATCTGCATCTTCTGCTGCAAGCCAATGGCATTCTCCAGTTCCTTCTCCAGAGAGAAGATGGTGCGCTCTTTGGATTTGATCTCATCCACCTGAAGGAGGGCATAGCAAACAGGAAACTCAGAGAGTGGTTAATGAGACACAGAGATGGACAGGAAAGAAAGACAGACAGACAGACAGACAGACAGACAGACATGTGCACAGTTCCTTACAAAAGAGCAGGGGTGAAAGTAGATTTAATGTATTCATGGTTTGGGACAACCTCTGTGTTCACGCACTTGCGGCTGACCGGAGGTGATGATTAATTACGGTGTACTAACCTACAGTTTTCTTGTCATCTTTGTTTTTATTATTGTCATATGCTCGTGTTTTAGCGGTACGCTGTACCAGCACAATTTTTTTGTCAGGTACTCCATACCGGACCATATTGGCTTACTTTGACCCCTGCAAAAGAGTAGCATGTGAAAGAATGATGTATCATATCGTGTAACATATGTCATTTGATGATGACCATCACAATTAGCAAGAAAAGGTCAATGGATCATTCCACGAAATGAGTGCCTTTTGCATCCCTGATATTTGAAGTAGAAATTGTGCACCAATATTGACTTGTAAAGCCTTTTGTATTAAATTAAGTACCTTTCAATATAGACCACATGGAGAATTCAATAAATCAATCAAATTCAGCATATTGACATGGCCCTCCATCAACCATGACCATTTATCACCATTTATTTAATGTGATTAGTGATTCATTTACACTACCGTTCAAAAGTTTGGGGTCCCTTAGAAATGTCCTTGTTTCTGAAAGAAAAGTGCATGTTTTGTCTGTTAAAATCACTTCAAATTGATCAGCAATACAGTGCAGACATTGTTAATGTTGTAAATTACTATTTTAGCTGGAAACAACTGATTTTTAATGGAATATCTACATAGGTGTACAGAGGCCCATTATCAGGTGCGGCAGGATAGGCTAGTGGTTAGAGTGTTGGACTAATAACCAAGAAAGAAAGGTTGCAAGTTCAAATCCCCGAGCTGACAAAGTTGTTCTGCTCCTGAACAGGCAGTTAACCCACTGTTCCTAGGCCGTCATTGAAAATAAGAATTTGTTCTTAACTGACTTGCCTAGTTAAATAAAAGTAACAAATCAGCAACCATCACTCCAATGTTAGCTAATCCAATTTATCATTTTAAAAGGCTAATTGGTCATTAGAAAACCCTTTTACAATTATGTTAGCACAGCTCAAAACTGTTGTCCTGATTAAAGAAACAATAAAACTGGCCTTCTTGAGACTAGTTGAGTATCTGGAGCGTCAGCATTTGTGGGTTCGATTACAGGCTCAAAGTGGCCAGAAACAAAGACTTTCTTCTGAAACTCGTCAGTCTATTCTTGTTCTGAAAAATGAAGGCTATCCCATGTGAGAAATTGATCAGAAACAACGCTGTGTAGTACTCCCTTCACAAAACAGCGCAAACTGGCTCGAACCAGAATAGAAAGAGGAGTGGGAGGCCCCGGTGCACAACTGAGCAAGAGGACAAGTACATTAGAGTGTCTAGTTTGAGAAACAGACGCCCCACATGTCCTCAACTGGCAGCTTCAGTAAATAGTACCCAGGATGCTGGCCTTCGTTCCTCTGTCCAGTGTCTGTGTCTTTATTGGCCAGTCTGAGATATGGCTTTTTCTTTGCAACTCTGCCTGCAAAATGATTTTCTAATGATCAATTAGCCTTTTAAAACGATAAACTTGGATTAGCTAACACAACATGCCATTGGAACACATAAGTGATGGTTGCTGATAATGGGCCTCTGTACGCCTATGTAGATATTCCATAAAAAATCTGCCGCTTCTAGCTACAATAGCAATTTACAACATTAACAATGTCTACACTGTATTTCTGATCGATTTGATGTCATTTTAATGGACAAAAAAAGGTGCTTCTCTTTTCAAAAACAAAGGCATTTCTAAGTGACCCCAAACTTTTGAACGGTAGTGTACATCTGTCCCTCATTTTAAAGTCCACCCTGTTACATGAACTTAACTCCCAATTTAAAATGGTGAAACTATTCCTTTTAAAATTATGTTTGAAATAACAAACATTAAACATATAATAGTCAAATCATAAAGTAAAAGCAGATGAGCTTGTTCTACTCTTTTTTTGGCAATTTGATGGTGTTTTATGGTGGAAAACTGAGCGGGTCAAGCATAGCACATCCACCCTGTTACCCATAGATATGTTTTAAAAAATTCATTTTTGGGGGGGGTGAAGCTTGCAATAAATTGCCACTCCCTGTTGCACACAACAAGCTTCCATTCCCCCTGTAACAAGGGGATGTATGGCTGATTTAAGAAGAAATGGTCAACCCTGTAACTTTATTTGGCACTTACTGTAATAAGCACTTAGTATAAACAATTTTTTATTTAACCTCTTGAGATGGGAAAACTTGTTTTTGATGAAGTTGAACATGTGCTCTTCATGATAGAATATAACAATTTGGCACCAAATTGGTGGAACGACCCCAATGTTCTGCAGACTTGCATAATTGGTATGACGTAATCCATAGAGATATCACTCCATCACAAAAGACAGAGACTCTACTAAACTACTCTATACGCTGCTCAGAACTTCTCTGACAGATCATTTTCCTGGGCCAACTATCTGTATGGAGCGATGAGATGTATAGACCAGCTACGGCTACGTCTGGTATTCAGCAAGACATGTATCCACAATCAGACCCTCTGCTCTACCCTCTACCCATCCTCCAGTCAAGACAGTTGTTACCAGTCTGCGGATGTCCTTCTCGCTGTCCCACTTGATCTTGGAGATCTGTTCCTGATGCATCTGATGCTCGGAGCGCAGATCCCCGGCCTTCATCTTATCCGCCTGAATCATGGTGCTGAGTGCCTCGTCCGTCTGCTTTTTGTTCTGCTTGAGCTCCGAGATCTCTTGCAGCAGCTTGACCCTCTCCACGTCGAAAAAGCGTCGTGCCTCCTCCTTGGCCTCTAGGGTCAGCGCCGTGCGCACCTTCTCTCCGCTGCCGTCCCGCATGGCGCTCAGCGCCGCCTTGAGCCGCTGGTTCTCCTGGTCCTTGATCTTGGCCACCCGGGCCTGCTCCTGCTCGTGCTGGCGGACCAGGTTCTCCCTGAGTGCCTGGAGCTCTTTTTGCTTCTCCTCGTGCCATTTGGCTCGCTGCTCTGTCAGCGTGGCCGTGTGCCGGTGCTGCTCCTGCTCCCGGATCCGCTTGCACTCTTGCACCTTCTCACGCTCCAACTTACTCACCTAGGCCCCGGGAAGAGAGGGAGAGGAGACAAAGAGAACTGGGTCAACATCATAAAAGCAGCAAGGTTAGAGAGATACTACAGACAGCCTGAGGCCATTCTCTTCATCTAGCACCTATTACGTAGATAAAAAGATGTAATTACGGTGTCAAATATAATTCAAAACAACAGATAATGGCAGATAGGACCAAGCAGAGATCTCGATCTGCCATCGTAGAGCAGGTGAATGTACAACAACAGCAATAGCCTACATCTACTGTGTGCCAACTGTGAAGGGGGTATACCTCAGCCAGACCAGGTCAATATATACCTCAAAACATCACTGTACATCTAGGTAAAACCTTGTAAAACGTTGAAAGCGAGCTGTATGTCAAAGGTTGTGTGTAGTGACTATAAGTAAGACGTTCAATGCCACACCTCATCTGCAGTTGAAACCCACTGTGACAGGCGCATTTGAGAAGGGACGATTTACATGCAACGTAGTGTTACAAAATGGCCTACCTTGCATTTCTCTTGATGCAGTTCTATTTGAATGTCAGTCAGTTTGGACCTGAGATCTTCGTTAGCCGCCTGTAGGGCAGAGATGAGCGCTTCGGGCTTCTCGCCCTTGGTACGGCCCTTCTTCGCCATTGAGTCAAATACTACAGCTCCTCCAATGCTTTCATAGAGACTTCCCGAGGTTTCCAGTTCTTCCTCTTCCTCATTATCTTAGTAGACAGTAGAGCTGTGTGTGGGGAGGAATAAAATTAAAAAAAACATTTTTGACAATTGTAATTGAAGGATATGGAGCTCAACTCAACTTAACTGTTTACAAACATTGATTATTCAAGTATAATAGTAAAGCAGTTAATTGCATGGTGCTGGCAATGTACAGTACAGTATTGGCAGTAGCCACTGGTCAGGAGTGGCTCATTGACTTAGACAGGTCAGGCAGCTGCACAGTGAGTCAACATTGACCAGGTTTCCATCCTCACAGATGACGACAAAGGGACAATGTCAGCCAGTGGTTTTCTATGCCAAATGTTCCAACCCGTTAGACTGATGCAGACCAGCGCACATAATTGAACATCAGCATGTGGAAGAACCGGTAGGCTACATCCACAACGCGTTATACATAAGGTGAGACGCAACTTGATGCGGCGACGGGTCTAAAGGAATTGTATTTAAAGAACATTGTTTGTTTGATCTGAGCGGTCTAGTTTTATAACGTCTCATGTCGTCGGCTGGAGTTTCCAAGATTCAACATGTCAAATCTTTAGCTATGGATCTTAATTGGATCACTCTTTTGTTGCTGAGCATTTTCCTGCAGAAAATGCAAACTTGCAGTGTATTGGAGGTTTTTAAAAGGCTTCTAAAGTTTGTAATTTCCACTTTAAAATGTCAGTCTTGATTTGCCCTACTGTTAATTTTATCAAACCCAACAAAAAAAAATCTATTAATTATAATCCACATAATAATTCACATTTCCTGTTGCTACAGGATTATTTTCCTGCCGTAGCAAACTGGCTCAAATAAAGATCCTACCCTGTAGATTGCTGATATTTATCTGACAAGTCACAAAGTGTACCCTGTTTCTGGAGCATATATTTCTTAACACTTGTTTGCTACAACACCTTGCTACAACAAGTGGCAACTTTGTTTTAAAGTTTCATCACATCATTGAAAAGAGGCACCGTTACCGTGGAAACGGTCTCAACTGAAAGTCTCTTCTCCTTGATCTGAATGCCCCGTCTTTAGTCAGCTGTTATGCAACACAACATTCTAAAACGGGCAAGTTTTTATCTCGCCTCATCTCATGACAGCTGTTGTATCTGAACTGACTTTAGAGGTGAACATTCTGAAAAGTCACTGCTGAAACAACATTGTTTGTCTAACTGTACACATCATGTGGTAGTCATGGCAATTTGATGTATGGCACTCTGCATGTGTTATACATGTTTGATAAGAAAATGGGTGTTGGGTGTTAGAGTAGAGAGTGGGGGAGAGGAAGGGCAGCTGTATATACACTGGTAGTGATGCATAAAGTATGGCACTGGCATGGTGCTGTGTGCTTGCATAAGGAGATATATCCTAACGTAAAAGAAACACCTGAAACTAGATTCCCTACATACTGGTCTTGACAAGGAGAGAGAAAAAAAAGTTGGGGGAGGTTCTCTTCAGACTCTCTCTTTTTTTAAAGGAAAGTGGAGAAACACTCTCTTCATATTTTTGGATGCTATGTTGACAGACAAAATTAGACACAGTGGGAGAGAGGTGAAGGGAAGTCACATTGAGTAAAGAGCACACAGAGATTGAACCCCGGTCCCCAAGGGGAGTCATATTTGTGCATGGAGCCAAGAGTGTTACCACCGCACCACTGTAGCACATAGCAGAAGTCTCTTACGAAGACTGTATAACCCATGCGCTATAGTCTCAGCGATTGTACACACACCGTGCCATAACCCCCTTGCATAATTTCCTTATAATCAGAGACAGAGGCCTAATGATGATTCAAATATTACACTAAGATTTCAGATGAAAATTACAAGGTCACGTCTCTTCCTCGTGCGCTTATCAGTCCACTAGTGCTAGGCTTTTTAATCGCTGGTGAGTGTTGCTCATGGCTTCTGACCAAAGGACCATGGCTGTTTTGTTGAATTACTGTTGATATTATTTGCAGAGTGTGAATGTGCAGACAGCAAGAGACAATGTCTCATTCACTGTTCAAAATCAAAGCCATATAGGCTATTCTCTGGAGTCTTTACGACCTTACAAAATGGGTCTGTTCTGGAACATTTGATCCTAAAAGAAAAAGGAGGACATGGCTAGGATAACTGTGGTTCCATGCCACATCAGAATGTCAAAAGGCGTAACGCAACCTAATAACGTGCCCGAAAGTCATCCTAGTTGTTGTCTGAAAACATTATGGAATCCTAACTTCTAAATACAACGTATTAAACATTGTTCATTGTGGGCTAATCAACAGTTACAAGCACGGATGCATGCGAGACAGATTCAAGGCACTAGCTTTGTTCAAAGCACTTCTGGGCAAGGGCAGGAAAGCGTCCACGAGTAGGCCTACTACTCACCGAGAGTGTAGTAAAATAATTGAAAATAATCACAGAGAATTAGGTATGTATGAAACGCAAAACTAATGTAAGGGAAGTCAATGAAATGGTATTGAAATGAATGCTGACAGACACTGCTACAAGGTCCACTAGCATTGTGGCTGGGTGAACACATACAGATACTTTTTCAGTGAAGGGCTGTCTGGCTCCAATGTCCTCCGTTACACTCTGTTGCAAACTCCAGATTTAACGTGCATTATTAACATTTAGTGGAATTACTGAGTTGAAAATTGTTCATAGGATTTTAGGTAACAATCAATAGCTCAATAATGTAGGGCTGGACGATACTGACAAAATATAAAATCACAATATTTTTCAAATCTTTGACGGTATGACAGTATTTGACGGTATTTTATGTTTTTAGAATAAATGTGCTAAATATGATTTATGAATAGTGCATGACCTTAGGGTGGAAACAAATACTGTACATCCGAAATGTTTTTAATGGGGCTTTCATCACAGGGTGATTCTGGCACCCGAACTGCCACACAAGTAAGTTTCATTACAAAAAAGTATATGTGCACACTTTCAGCGCCAGCGCTGCCTCACAGGCACTAGATTTTTTTCAATGAGGCGGATCTTTTGGCTCTGTTCATCTAAAAGAGCCATTCACTTGGCTCCCAAATGGCTCTTTGTTCAGTAGAGCATAGAAATTGATGAAAAACGATGAAAAATGTACAGTTCCGTGAAAATGTATTTGCCCCCTTTCTGATTTTCTCTACTTTTGCATATATATTTTAACTGAATGTTTTCAATTGTCGTGTTACTTGTTCATTCAGGTTTCCTTTATCTAATATTAGGTTGAACATATGATAACATTCAGCCTCAAAAATATTTTTCCTAATTTTGTTGTGATTAAATTTTGATTTTGTGTCACTGGCCTACACACAATACCCAATAATGTCAAAGTGGAATGATGTTTTTAGAAATGTTTACAAATTAATTAAAAATGATGCGCTGAAATGTATTGAGTCTAACTATTCAACCCCTTTGTTATGGCAAGCCTAAATATATTCAGGAGTGAAAAATTGCTTAACAAATAATACGTTTTTGAATTACTTCCTCTGTACCTCACACATACAATTATCTGCAAGGTCATTCAGTCGAGCAGTGAATTTCAAACACAGATTCAACCACAAAGACCAGGGAGGTTTTCCAAACAGACAATGAATAATATACATTTAAGCATGGTGAAGATATTAATTACACTTTGGATGGTGTATCAATACACCCAGTCACTCTCCATATTTTCAAGCATAGTGGTGGCTGCATCATGTTATAGGTACAGTGCCTATTCGGCCCCCTTGAACTTTGCGACCTTTTGCCACATTTCAGGCTTCAAACATAAAGATATAAAACTGTATTTTTATGTGAAGAATCAACAACAAGTGGGACACAATCATGAAGTGGAACGACATTTATTGGATATTTCAAACTTTTTTAACAAATCAAAAACTGAAAAATTGGGCGTGCAAAATTATTCAGCCCCCTTAAGTTAATACTTTGTAGCGCCACCTTTTGCTGCGATTGCAGCTGTATGTCGCTTGGGGTATGTCTCTATCAGTTTTGCACATCGAGAGACTGACATTTTTTCCCATTCCTCCTTGCAAAACAGCTCGAGCTCAGTGAGGTTGGATGGAGAGCATTTGTGAACAGCAGTTTTCAGTTCTTTCCACAGATTCTCGATTGGATTCAGGTCTGGACTTTGACTTGGCCATTCTAACACCTGGATATGTTTATTTTTTAACCATTCCATTGTAGATTTTGCTTTATGTTTTGGATCATTGTCTTGTTGGAAGACAAATCTCCGTCCCAGTCTCAGGTCTTTTGCAGACTCCATCAGGTTTTCTTCCAGAATCGTCCTGTATTTGGCTCCATCCATCTTCCCATTAATTTTAACCATCTTCCCTGTCCCTGCTGGAGAAAAGCAGGCCCAAACCATGATGCTGCCACCACCATGTTTGACAGTGGAGATGGTGTGTTCAGCTGTGTTGCTTTTACGCCAAACATAACGTTTTGCATTGTTGCCAAAAAGTTCAATTTTGGTTTCATCTGACCAGAGCACCTTCTTCCACATGTTTGGTGTGTCTCCCAGGTGGCTTGTGGCAAACTTTAACCGACACTTTTTATGGATATCTTTAAGAAATGGCTTTCTTCTTGCCACTCTTCCATAAAGGCCAGATTTGTGCAATATACGACTGATTGTTGTCCTATGGACAGAGTCTCCCACCTCAGCTGTAGATCTCTGCAGTTCATCCAGAGTGATCATGGGCCTCTTGGCTGAATCTCTGATCAGTCTTCTCCTTCTATGAGTTGAAAGTTTAGAGGGACGGCCAGGTCTTGGTAGATTTGCAGTGGTCTGATACTCCTTCCATTTCAATATTATCACTTGCACAGTGTTCCTTGGGATGTTTAAAGCTTGGGGAATCTTTTTGTATCCAAATCCGGCTTTAAACTTCTTCACAACAGTATCTCGGACCTGCCTGGTGTGTTCCTTGTTCTTCATGATGCTCACAGTGCAGGTGTATTTATACGGAGACTTGATTACACACAGGTGGATTGTATTTATCATCATTAGTCATTTAGGTCAACATTGGATCATTCAGAGATCCTCACTGAACTTCTGGAGAGAGTTTGCTGCACTGAAAGTAAAGGGGCTGAATAATTTTGCACGGCCAATTTTTCAGTTTTTGATTTGTTAAAAAAGTTTTAAATATCCAATAAATGTCGTTCCACTTCATGATTGTGTCCCACTTGTTGTTGATTCTTCACAAAAAAATACAGTTTTATATCTTTATGTTTGAAGCCTGAAATGTGGCAAAAGGTCGCAAAGTTCAAGGGGGCCGAATACTTTCGCAAGGCACTGTATGCTTGTATTCGTTAAGGACTGGGGAGTTTTTCAGGATAAAAATAAATGGAATGGAACTAAGCACAGGCAAAATCCTAGAGTAATACCTGGCTCAGTCTGCTTTCCACCAGACACTTGGGGATTAGTTCACCTTTCAGCAGGACAATAACCAAAAACACAAGGTCAAATCTACACTGGAGTTGCTTATCAAGAAGACAGTGAATGTTCCTGAGTGGACGAGTTACAATTTGGACTTAAATTTACTTGAAACTTGAAAAATCTATGGCAAGAACTGAAAATGGTTGTCTAGCAAAAATCAACAACCAATTTGACAAAGCTTGAAGAATTTTGAAGAGAATAATGGTCAAACATTGCACAATTCAGGTGTGGAAAACTCCTAGAGACATACCCAGAAAGACTCACAGCTGTAATCGCTGCCAAAGTTGCTCCAACAAAGTATTGACTAGGGGTGTGAATACTTATGTAAATGAGATATTTCTGTATTTTATATTCACTACATTTGCAAACATTTATAAAAAACACATTTTCACTTTGTCATCGTGGGGTATTTTGTGAAGATGGGTGAGATACATTTTGAATTCAGGCTGTAACACAACAAAATGTGGAATAAGTCAAAGGGTATGAATACTTTCTGAAGGCACTGTAATTGTATGTGTGGGGTACAGAGACATTCAGAAAAAGTCAAGGGTTATGAATACTTTCCGAAGGAAATGTATCTGTAAGGTCCCTCAGTGGTGTGGCTGTATAACTTTTGGAGGATTTGAGGGTCTATGCCAAAACGTTTCAACCTCCGGAGGGGGAAGACGTGCTGTTGTGCCTTCTTTGTAACTGTTGGCGTGTGAGAGGACCATTTGAAGTCATTCCTGATTTGGACACTGAAGAGCTTGAGGCTCTTGACTAGCTCCAACCGTTTTACACTACACTACACATGAGGGCTAATGCTGTGTTACCCCAGTAACTAACCATGCTAGAGGAATGCTGCGGTAGACTACAATTGGTCAGAACCAGGTGGCGACGGTTAAAATAATATGTAAGACTCATAAATCAGATTATTGTCCTATTTTATATTTGGTGATGGGACATAATCCCAGCTCACACTTCAGGAAAAAATATATATTATTGGGTCACACCCAGTATGTGTGTCCCACATGCTGGGTTTACGAAGCATGTGACTAATTACATTTCATTTGATAGACTATTGGCATCAGTTCCCTTCCTGACATGTGACACAGAGAATGTGTGAGCATTAGGCTTGGGCGGTATCCAGATTTTCATATTGTCATACCGTCCTTCTCTCATCCCGGGATTTACAGTATTACCGGCATAGCACACAAGGGGATGCTAAAACGCAAGAAAAACCAATTGGGCATCTATTACCAGAATGCTAACAAAGGTAGCACAAACTAATAGCAAAATCATATGGACACTTTTAGCTAAATGCTAACAAATGAAAAGGAACAAAGTAATTTCAAAGACAGGCAAATCCATCTCATAAAGTTATACAAACATTTTGCTGAACCTCAACTTCTTCTAAATACTCTCCTGCAACCCGCCTCACCCAACGTAGCTATTTTTCCTAAAGTATTTATATTTACTTTGGATCTGGAACCCCTCAACTGAAGCTAGCCAACTAACTACCAGCTTCAGCAAAACATTGCTAGCGGTCTTCAGCTAACCGGTCATCAGCTAACCTTTAGCTCGGAAAGCTCTCGCCAGTTCGAACAACGCGACTCTAACCAGAGCATAACGGACTTATTTATTCATTTATTTTTTCATTTTTATTTTTCATCCCCGGATTCCCACCGCAAACGGAACATTTTGAGCTCCTGGGCTACAATATCCGGACCCACGACCGGTCCATCTATGTCACCGCATGAAGAGGAATAAACAGACTCCCCCCATCGCGACGTCCCCAAAGGCTAACTCTCTAGCCCTTGCTATCTCCTTGCTTGCAAATTCGGCCTGCTAACTGCTAGCTTGTTTAGCCCGGTCCGCTAACTGCTACCGTGTTTAGCACCGGTCTACTAACTGTCAGCTTGTTAGCACAGGCCTGCTAACCGTCTGAATCGCCGCGTCCCAAACACTCACTGAACCCATATTTACTTTCTATCCCTTTTAGATTTTTAATTTGTTTATACCTTCCGGTAACCTGCCTCACCCAATGTGATACGGAACCGCTATTATTTTTACATTTTTAGAACACACTCAAGAACCTCCAGAAGCTAACCAGCTAACTGGCTACAAGCTATTTAGTCATTGTTAGTTTTTTAACCTGGATAACACTCGCCAGTCCAGCTTCCCTGCCCCATCCACCGCTGCCCCTGGACACTGATCACTTGGCTACATTGCTGATGCATGCTGGACTGTCCATTAATCACGGTAATCCATTCTGCTTGTTTATGTTTTATCTGTCGGCCCCAGCCGCACTCAGGCTCTGTGTGTAGTTAATCCGACCCTCTCTGCCTAGTCAATCGCCATTCTACCTGCTGTTGTTGTTCTAGCTGATTAGCTGTTGTTATCTCACCTACTGTTTTAGCTAGCTCTCCCAATTCAACACCTGTGATTACTGTATGCCTCGCTGTATGTCTCTCTCAAATGTCAATATGCCTTGTATACTGTTGTGCAGGTTAGTTATCATTGTTTTAGTTTACAATGGAGCCCCTAGTTCCACTCTTTATACCCCTGATACCTCCTTTGTCCCACCCCCCACACATGCGGTGACCTCACCCATTACAACCAGCATGTCCAGAGATACAACCTCTCTCATCATCACCCAGTGCCTGGGCTTACCTCCGCTGTACCCGCACCCCACCATACCCCTGTTTGCGCATTATGCCCTGAATATATTCTACCATGCCCAGAAACCTGCTCCTCTTATTCTCTGTCCCCAACGCCCTAGGCGACTAGTTTTGATAGCCTTCAGCCGCACCCTCATACTACTCCTTCTCTGTTCCGCGGGTGATGTGGAGGTAAACCCAGGCCCTGCATGTCCCCAGGCACCCTCATTTGTTGACTTCTGTGATCGAAAAAGCCTTGGTTTCATGCATGTCAACATCAGAAGCCTCCTCCCTAAGTTTGTCTTACTCACTGCTCTAGCACACTCTGCTAACCCTGATGTCCTTGCCGTGTCTGAATCCTGGCTCAGGAAGGCCACCAAAAATTCTGAGATTTCCATACCCAACTATAACATCTTCCGTCAAGATAGAACTGCCAAAGGGGGAGGAGTTGCAGTCTACTGCAGAGATAGCCTGCAAAGTAATGTCATACTTTCCAGGTCCATACCCAAACAGTTCGAACTACGAATTTTGAAAATTACTCTCTCCAGAAATAAGTCTCTCACTGTTGCCGCCTGCTACCGACCCCGCTCAGCTCCCAGCTGTGCCCTGGACACCATTTGTGAATTGATCGCCCCCCAACTAGCTTCAGAGTTTGTTCTGTTAGGTGACCTAAACTGGGATATGCTTAACACCCCGGCAGTCCTACAATCTAAGCTAGATGCCCTCAATCTCACTCAAATCATCAAGGAACCCACCAGGTACAACCCTAACTCTGTAAACAAGGGCACCCTCATAGACGTCATCCTGACCAACTGGCCCTCCAAATACACCTCCGCTGTCTTCTTCAACCAGGATCTCAGCGATCACTGCCTCATTGCCTGTATCCGCTACGGAGCCGCAGTCAAACGACCACCCCTCATCACTGTCAAACGCTCCCTAAAACACTTCTGTGAGCAGGCCTTTCTAATCGACCTGGCCCGGGTATCCTGGAAGGACATTGACCTCATCCCGTCAGTTGAGGATGCCTGGTCTTTCTTTAAAAGTAACTTCCTCACCATTTTAGATAAGCATGCTCCGTTCAAAAAATGCAGAACTAAGAACAGATATAGCCCCTGGTTCACTCCAGACCTGACTGCCCTCGACCAGCACAAAAACATCCTGTGGCGGACTGCACTAACATCGAATAGTCCCCGCGATATGCAACTGTTCAGGGAAGTCAGGAACCAATACACACAGTCAGTCAGGAAAGCTAAAGCCAACTTCTTCAGGCAGAAGTTTGCATCCTGTAGCTCCAACTCCAAAAAGTTCTGGGACACTGTGAAGTCCATGGAGAACAAGAGCACCTCCTCCCAGCTGCCCACTGCACTGAGGCTAGGTAACACGGTCACCACCGATAAATCCATGATTATCGAAAACTTCAACAAGCATTTCTCAACGGCTGGCCATGCCTTCCGCCTGGCTACTCCAACCTCGGCCAACAGCTCCCCCCCCCCCCCCCCCCGCAGCTACTCGCCCAAGCCTCTCCAGGTTCTCCTTTACCTAAATCCAGATAGCAGATGTTCTGAAAGAGCTGCAAAACCTGGACCCGTACAAATCAGCTGGGCTTGACAATCTGGACCCTCTATTCCTGAAACTATCCGCCGCCATTGTCGCAACCCCTATTACCAGCCTGTTCAACCTCTCTTTCATATCGTCTGAGATCCCCAAGGATTGGAAAGCTGCCGCAGTCATCCCCCTCTTCAAAGGGGGCGACACCCTGGACCCAAACTGTTACAGACCTATATCCATCCTGCCCTGCCTATCTAAGGTCTTCGAAAGCCAAGTCAACAAACGATCACTGACCATCTCGAATCCCACCGTACCTTCTCCGCTGTGCAATCTGGTTTCCGAGCCGGTCACGGGTGTACCTCAGCCACGCTCAAGGTACTAAACGATATCATAACCGCCATCGATAAAAGACAGTACTGTGCAGCCGTCTTCATAGACCTTGCCAAGGCTTTCGACTCTGTCAATCACCGTATTCTTATCGGCAGACTCAGTAGCCTCGGTTTTTCGGATGACTGCCTTGCCTGGTTCACCAATTACTTTGCAGACAGAGTTCAGTGTGTCAAATCGGAGGGCATGCTGTCCGGTCCTCTGGCAGTCTCTATGGGGGTGCCACAGGGTTCAATTCTCGGGCCGACTCTTTTCTCTGTATATATCAATGATGTTTCTCATGCTGCGGGCGATTCCCTGATCCACCTCTACGCAGACGACACCATTCTATATACTTCCGGCCCGTCCTTGGACACTGTGCTATCTAACCTCCAAACGAGCTTCAATGCCATACAGCACTCCTTCCGTGGCCTCCAACTGCTCTTAAACGCTAGTAAAACCAAATGCATGCTTTTCAACCGTTCGCTGCCTGCACCCGCACGCCTGACCAGCATCACCACCCTGGATGGTTCCGACCTTGAATATGTGGACATCTATAAGTACCTAGGTGTCTGGCTAGACTCTAAACTCTCCTTCCAGACCCATATCAAACATCTCCAATCGAAAATCAAATCAAGAGTCGGCTTTCTATTCCGCAACAAAGCCTCCTTCACTCACGCCGCCAAACTTACCCTTGTAAAACTGACTATCCTACCGATCCTCGACTTCGGCGATGTCATCTACAAAATTGCTTCCAACACTCTACTCAGCAAACTGGATGCAGTTTATCACAGTGCCATCCGTTTTGTCACTAAAGCACCTTATACCACCCACCACTGCGACTTGTATGCTCTAGTCGGCTGGCCCTCGCTACATATTCGTCGCCAGACCCACTGGCTCCAGGTCATCTACAAGTCCATGCTAGGTAAAGCTCCGCCTTATCTCAGTTCACTGGTTACGATGGCAACACCCATCCGTAGCACGCGCTCCAGCAGGTGTATCTCACTGATCATCCCTAAAGCCAACACCTCATTTGGCCGCCTTTCGTTCCAGTTCTCTGCTGCCTGTGACTGGAACGAATTGCAAAAATCGCTGAAGTTGGAGACTTTTATCTCCCTCACCAACTTCAAACATCTGCTATCTGAGCAGCTAACCGATCGCTGCAGCTGTACATAGTCTATTGGTAAATAGCCCACCCATTTTCACCTACCTCATCCCCATACTGTTTTTATTTATTTATTTTTCTGCTTTTTTGCACACCAATATCTCTACCTGTACATAACCATCTGATCATTTATCACTCCAGTGTTAATCTGCATAATTGTAATTATTTGCCTACCTTCTCATGCCTTTTGCACACAATGTATATATAGACTCCCCTTTTTTCTACTGTGTTATTGACTTGTTAATTGTTTACTCCATGTGTAACTCTGTGTTGTCTGTTCACACTGCTATGCCTTATCTTGGCCAGGTCGCAGTTGCAAATGATAACTTGTTCTCAACTAGCCTACCTGGTTAAATAAAGGTGAAATAAATAAAAAAAATTAAAAAATAGCTAGTAGCTAGAGAATGTCATTTTCGGTGAGTGTGGACATTTACAAGCGAAAGTGAACGAGAGAATTTGTGCAACTGATCAAAGCGTCCTGCATGCTGATGAATTGTTTTGTATTATTACGATGTGTTATTAATAAAGTAGTTAAGTCTCTGATTGGTTCGGTTACAAAAACAGTTACAGATATTACACTGCATAGTTTCCTAAGGAACTGAAATGAGGCGACCATCTCTGTCGGTGTGTTACCAACACCAAGGGTGTTACCATAGGTTACAATGGTGTAACAATCAGAAACAATATAGTGTAACAGTAACAAAACAAAATATTAAAAAAGAAAGGGCAAAAAAAAGAGAGAAAAAAATAGTTTCCAAATAGTTGCCCAACTCTCTGCACAGACACACACCTCACATTTCAGCAATAAGCTTACATATCGGCATCCCCTCACTCCCTTTACACTGAGTTAAGGTTGACATTTAGAGCGCCAAGCCTCATCATCTCTGCCCCTCTCTAACAGGTCAACGAAATCTCTAGGCAAATGCTCCAGCATCAGCTGCCACACTTAGTATAAAAGTTTTCATTTCCTTTCATCCTGCTAAAACCTAGCAGTGTCCCGGACACATTTTGCATAACCGAGGCATTCAAACAAGGCTGCAATGAAAGCTAATGGGACTGTAGAGGCTGTGTTGGCATCAAAACCCGGGTTGTAAACTACGTTTCTATTCGAGCGTTTTGACGTAGCAATGGACCAATAGTTCTCGAGCAAAGATGAAAAAAAACGGACCCCTCTGGCTTCACGTTACAACCTACCGCACGCTTTATGCGACCCATTGTGTGCCGTACAGCGTCTTCCCACCAGAGGTAGCGCTTATCTCGCAGATTTAAAACATGCTTAACCTTATACACTTGTAAGAAACCTTCATTATTCATGATTTTTGTTTCAATGAGCATTCGTTTTAATATTATTATGGCCAATATTAAACACATGTGGTCATCAATAACACAAACAATGAATCAATCAATAATGAATTGCATGAGACTTTGATGTGTAGAATCTTAAAAGAATACCACTGTGCCAAACTCTGATCAAACCTGTCACCTGCTGACAAAGAGCATTTGTTTTTTGCTCTCAAGTTTGCAGTGTTATTAACGTTTTGAAATACCTTTGCCGAGCCAACCTATTCCCTAGAGCTGTGTGTTCAATACATGTGCTATCTGTTAAAGTTGTTTGCAATGTACACGCTCTAACCCAAGTTGAGAGGCGGCATTCCTGCGTGCCTCTCTTTCTGCTCTTGATTGTGCACAGGTGAAGAAAATGAACAAAACTCCCTAAAATACAGCATGTCACCAAACTGCAATAGTTGTGAATTATTTGGAATGTTTTGGGTTTATTGGCATCCCTGTAAACAGGAGGCATGAGCCACCTCCCTCAGGCTACTCCCAGCCATCACCTCCTCATAAGAAGCCTGTAGCTATTCGGGGGTGTAACGGTGCTGTTTATTGGGCTGTTGTTGGGTGTTTCCCTTTCCAGACATTTCTTGTCATAATACAGTTAAAATCGTTTTTTTTGTGTGTGTGTGTTCATGCAACATCATTCATAAAGGTAGTGCCAAGGAGATGGACTAACAAATGTGAATATCATTTTCATGTAATCCGACATAACGTTATTGCACATTTCGTGGAAGGAGCAGGTGTTCATGTACACTCAGTGTATGTGATGGAGTGAGAGGACAGAGGTGAGTTGTTGTTACAACTGTGGTTAGTTGTTATATAATTTTTTTTTACATTCATATTGTTGCGTCATACAGTAATTTACTAAGCGTTAAGTAGTTTATAAAAGTATTTATCTCGCGCTATTGGAAGTTATAATATGAACCCTAATCATTCCCATGCTTTGTTCATTAACATTATATAAAGGAACATTATTTTCCTTCATCTCTCTCTTTGAACAGAATCACAATTCATCCCCTCTTAAAATAAAGTTCCCTACTTTGTGTAACTCATATATTTAACAATATTTATTTATTTATCAAGACTACTAATGGTGAGTGTAAAGTGAATTACTTCTGAGCTCGTCAATAGTTAATTCAATCAACAGTACATTTGTCGCGTCATCACTGCGAGCCATCACGACTCTCAAAAGCCGAGAGTTCACTTCAGAAGATAACTTTTTTGTTTTATTGACATTTTAGAGGTGATAAGTTGAACAAATTCGGTGAAAAAGGCTGTATCCACCAGACAGCATATATTCCCCTTTCACTATCACTCAGTAGCCTTCGCTTCCCCCTTCGCCAATGCCTTCTTCGATCATGCAGAGACGGGCAGCCTGGAGGTCTCGTTATTGATTTTACTGGAAAGGGGAGAAATTGTGCTTCGCAATGGAATTAATATTACAGTTGACCTGGAAGTATTACATTTGTATGTTTATGTGTATGTATGTGCCAATTCCTGTTCTGTATTTTAAACACATTGGGGATGTTGTCTGTGTAGGAGTTTGTACAGGACTTCTCTGATCCTGTAACAAGAGAATGTGGTGTTGCTTGATGAGATCCATGCTGCCCATCTCAAGGTCCCTCTCCCAGAGTCTTAATACTGTACATTATCTATATTGTATTTATCCCAAGTATGAATTGACTCATAAAAGTAAGAGATATAACACTTTGAGTCTGTGAATTGGAGGAAGCATTTATCAACTGGACCCGTCAACGACCCATCTAGAGGTAATGTATTGTCACTCCGAAATAAAATGCAGAACTTGCAAGAAACCATAAAAGTGGATTTGCGGGATACCAAACGTAGCTTGGATTTGTGTAAAACACATCAGTACTTTGTTTGGGTATAGGTCCCCAGTAACTGATTCCTCTGCTGAGCCATGAGTCGAAGATACTGTTGTTAAATCCTGGAGGGAATGCTCTATTGCTTCTATCAGTGATGAGGATATACCTTTCCTACCAGTGAGGGTTCATCAGCTCCAGCCACATTTGGACTGTACAGTAGATCACAGGGTTATTCAAAATGTTTGATGGTATTTGTTTACTATTACGAGTAAGAACACTTAACAATGCCATAGGTGCACAGCCCCATGCTTCTGGAGACTGTGTCCCACCCCTGAGATAGTCTTGCATCCATTCAAAAATGGATGCAAGGTATGGCATGCCCAATTGAAGTTCAGCATATTGGGCAGAGCTAACCCGCCTGTGTCTTTGGGTAGTTGTAGCGTCCTCCTTTTACCACACCAAACGATTTAGAGAGGTCCGTCTCTACACTCTTCACCATTTTTCTAGTGAAATGTCCTCTTATTTCATTCATCAAATCTCAGGGCCAGTTAGAGTGCAAGTAGTTAGGCTCAAACAAGCAGTAAGAGAATAGGTCTATCTCCTCGTAGCACACTCTGGCATTAACACATCTTCCCCCTGGATTTAAGCCTGAAGCAGAACTCCAAGACATAAGGCAAGTAAGGCTTATGAACAATGAGAAAGGGGAGAAGGCAGTGAGGTTCCCGCAGCAGGAGTGGCCTGTTTCCCAGCTCTGATGCATGGTGAGGGTTGAACACAACATCATTAAGCACACTGGCATCATGACCCATTTAACTCTCCACTGAGACATCAAATCTGTGTTACTACCGGATTCTGCAGATGATGCATTGTAGCCGCCCGCCACAGTCATGAATAAAGACTTCTGGTGTTCGAGTAGCATTTGACCAATTTTCGCTTTTGATAGAAAATGTAGGCCGTGTATTACGCTGTGTTTAAGTACTCATGTCATGTTTGTATGGTACATTCCTAAGCAACACTGCTGTTTGATACCACTTTGTTTGTGATAGTAATTCCTAATTGAATAGTTTCCAAAACACTATATATACATTTTCCGAAATGTTAGCAAATCCGCTTTTTTTATGGGAATTACGTTTTTTTCTCACACGTCTAACCATGCATTGTTAAATCACATTGTTTGAAATCTATCACTTGACGGTTTATTTTCAGAGACAAATAATCATGTTTTTTTTCCTAAACGAGATATATCCGCATCACTCTCATAGAAAAAAGTAGTACCAGAAGGTTTTACACAGTCAAACGTGACAAATAATTACATTTGTATTAAAGAACTGTACAAATGATACATTTGTGACGTTGATATACTATATATATATAAATATACATTTGAAGTCGGAAGTTTACATACACCTTAGCCAAATAGATTTAAACTCAGTTTTTCACAATTCCTGACATTTAATCCTAGGAAAAAATCACTGTCTTAGGTCAGTTAGGATCACCACTTTATTTTAAGGATGTGAAAAGTCAGAATAATAGTAGAGAGAATGATTTATTTATTTATCTTTTATTTCTTTCATCACATTCCCAGCGGGTCAGAAGTTAACATGCACTCAATTAGTATTTGGTAGCATTGCATCAAATGTTTCGGGTAGCCTTCCACAAGCTTCCCACAATAAGTTGGGTGAATTTTGGCCCATTCCTCCTGACAGAGCTGGTGTACAGTAACTGAGTCAGGTTAGTAGGCCTCCTTGCTCGCATACATTTTTTCAGTTCTGCCCACAAATCTTCTATAGAATTGAGGTCAGGGCCTTGTGCTGGCCACTCCAATACCTTGACTTTGTTGTCCTTAAGCCATTTTGCAACGACTTTGGAAGTATGCTTGGGTTCATTGTCCATTTGGAAGACCCATTTGCGACCAAGCTTTAACTTCCTGACTGATGTCTTGAGATGTTGCTTCAATACATCCACATAATTTTCCTACCTCATGATGCCATCTATTTTGTGAAGTGCACCAGTCCCTCCTGCAGCAAAGCACCCCCACAACATGATGCTGCCACCCCCGTGCTTCACGGTTGGGATGGTGTTCTTCGGCTTGCAAGCATCCCCCTTTTTCCTCCAAACATAACGATGGTCATCATGGTCAAACAGTTCTATTTTTGTTTCATCAGACCAGAGGACATTTCTCCATGTGCAGTTACAAACCATAGTCTGGCTTTTTTATGGCGGTTTTGGAGCAGTGGCTTCTTCCTTGCTGAGCGGCCTTTCAGGTTATGTCAATATTGGACTCGTTTTACTGTGAATATCGATACTTTTGTACCTGTTTCCTCCAGCACCTTCACAACGTCCTTTGCTGTTGTTATGGGATTGATTTGCACTTTTCGCACCAAAGTACGTTAATCTCTAGGAGACAGAACGTGTTTCCTTCATGAGTGGTATGACGGCTGTGTGGTACCATGGTGTTTATATTTGCGCACTATTGTTTGTACAGATGAACGTGGTACCTTCAGGCGTTTGGAAATTGCTCCCAAGGATGAACCAGACTTCTGGAGGTCTGCTATTTTTTCTGAGGTCTTGGTTGATTTCTTTTGATTTTCCCATGATGTCAATCAAAGAGGCACTGAGTTTGAAGGTAGGCCTTGAAATACATCCACAGGTACACCTCCAATTGACTCAAATTATGTAAATCAGAAGCTTCTAAAGCCATGACATCATTTTCTGGAATTTTCCAAGCTGTTTAAAGGCACAGTCAACTTAGTTTATGTAAACTTCTGACCCACTGGAATTGTGATACAGTGAATTATAAGTGAAATAATCTGTCTGTAAACAATTGTTAAAATTACTTGCACAAAATGGATGTCCTAACCAACTTGCCAAAACTATACTTTGTTAACAAGAAATTTGTGGAGTGGTTGAAAAACGAGTTTTAATGACTCCAACCTAAGTGTATGTAAACTTAAGACTTCAACTGTATATATAACCTTCCAGAAGGACAACCATCTCTGCAGCACTCCACCAATCAGGCCTTTATAGTAGAGTGGCCAGACGGAAGCCACTCCTTAGTAAAAGGCACATGAAAGCCTACTTGGATTTTGCCAAAAGGCACCTAAAGGATTCTCAGACCATGAGAAACAAGATTCTCTGGTCTGATGAAAGCAAGATTGAACTCTTTGGCCTGAATGCCAAGCGTCACGTCTGGAGGAAACCTGACACCATCCCTACAGCGAAGCATGGTGGTGGCAGCATCATGCTTTGGGGATTTTCTTCAGCGGTAGAGACTGGAAGACTAGTCAGGATCGAGGGAAAGATGAACAGAGCAAAGTACAGAAAGATCCTTGATGAAAACCTGCTCCAGAGCCCTCAAGACCTCAAACTGGGGGCGACGGTTCACCTTCCAACAGGACAATGACCCTAAGCACACAGCCAAGACAACACAGGAGTGGCATTGGGAAAAGTATCTGAATGTCCATGAGTGGCCCAGCCAGAGCCCAGACTTGAACCTGATTGAACATCTCTGGAGAGACTAGGGCTGTGGCGGTCACGAACTTTCGCTAGCCGGTGATTGTCAAAATAATAACGGCCGGTCTCACGGTAATTGGCTGGTAATTAACATAAACACATTTACCATCTCCTGGCTTCCACAAATAACCTACAAGCCACTGACGCAGACCTTTGGAAGGCCAGCATCCCGGAGTTGCCTCTTCACTGTTGACATTGAGACTGGTGTTTTGTGAGTATTATTTAATGAAGCTGCCAGTTGAGGACTTGTGAGGCGTCTGTTTCTCAAACTAGACACTCTAATGTACTTGTCCTCTTACTCAGTTGTGCACCGGGGCCTCCCAGTCCTCTTTCTATTCTGGTTAGAGCCAGTTTACGCTGTTCTGTGAAGGGAGTAGTACACAGCATTGTACAAAATCCTCAGTTTCTTGGCAATTTCTCGCATGGAATAGCCTTCATTTCTCAGAACAAGAATAGCCTGACGAGTTTCAGAAGAAAGTACTTTGTTTCTGGCCACTTTGAGCCTGTAATCAAACCCACAAATGCTGACGCTCCAGATACTCAACTAGTCTAAAGAAGGACAGTTTTATTGCTTCTTTAATCAGAACAGTTTTCAGCTGTGCTAACATAATTTCAAAAGGGTTTTCTAATGATCAATTAGCCTTTTAAAATGATAAACTTGGATTAGCTAACACAACGTGCCATTGGAACACAGGAGTGATGGTTGCCGATAATGGGCCTCTGTATGCCAATGTAGATATTCCATTAACAAATCTGCCGTTTCCAGTTACAATAGTAATTTACAACATTAACAATGTCTACATTGTATTTCTGATCAATTTGATGTTCTTTAAATGGACAAGAAATTAGCTTTTCTTTCAAAAACAAGGACATTTCTAAGTGACCCCAAACTTGAACGGTAGTGAATACAGTAATATGAGATCTGGGCTCTGGTCAAAAGTAGTGCACTATATAGGGAATAGGGGTGCCATTTGGGACTAAATCCTAACTCTAACCAAACGCTAAAGCATGAGGCTAGATTTATGATGGATTGAATTTATGCAGTATGTTAAACATACAGGATACGCACACTCCATTCAAGATAAACAATGGATATATGGCATTTTGCAACAAACCCCATTTTAATACACATCTAAAAATCTATTTGTAAAAAAAATCTTAGAACAGTAATATGTTACACACACATACATATGAGCAATCATTTCTGATGAAAAACTACAACTGTGAATAATTGGTAGATATAGCGTTTCGGAAATAAACTCTTCAAATTCTACTCTTATACCAAAGACTACCCTTTAGGTAGGAGCTGCAAATGTATGTCTGTCTGTTCGCAAGGCATTGGCACGTGTCCAATTTCACCTTCTGCTCACAACAACTCAAACAACTTTATTTCCATTCTGACATAAACAATGACAAGTAATACAAAATATACATGCCACATAGTATACAATACATCATATTGATATAACCATTCTATTCACATACAGTACATTTCATTGCATACAACATATAAAGTTGCAGCTTGTTTTGCAAGGCTCACTGCATTTGCCAATGCATATATTTTTCAGATTGCATGCTGCTGGAATATAATACATTTCCCAATGCCAAGCCTAAACAAGTTGGATTTCAGTTCCAAATTGCCCCTGTCGTGTTATGCCCATGTCATTTCCTGATAAATATTACATTTTGGGACACATTTCTAAAGAGAATCCAGGTTATGCAATCTTTGCAGATGGGCCACTCTTGTGTGCACCAAATGACCCCCTATTCCCTTTGCGCCCTGGTCAAAAGTAGTGCATTATATAAGGAATATGGTGCCATTTGGAATACAAGCCTCTGACTCCAGTGCTGGCTGTGCCAGAGGACCTGGGGTTTAATCACTGGGGTTTAACATTATCCTTCCTGTCTGATTATGTGGGCTGGACAGCACTTGTCATTGGGTTACCACTGTGCCCCCCTCTCCTTTTACATCATTATTGTTAGTATTCACTGTACTCAACATACTATTTCCATGTGAACTATTAGATCCATATGAACTATTAAGATTTGTTTGAGGGTTGGCTGGTCTAGACTGGACCTGTATTAACGTCTAATCCCCAAACTATCAGCCATCCACAACAATGACCACAACATCCCAATGGTTGTGATCCCACAACAAACTGTTCTCCAGATATTGAGGCCTTAGGCCTATTACACAATGATTTGAAAAAGGATGTTGTGCCCAGTATTGGATAACCTAGCGGATGGATTGTGATTTATCTAGGCCTCCGTGCATGCATACAAACACTGTAGTACGCCTAACATGTCATATGGTTGTGTTGTATGTACATAGTTGACACGCTTATTACAAATGTCTTCAATCAGATTGGTTTCATTTTTGAGAACACAATTCCAGATCTTGTTAGATCTTGTTTTTATGGTAACTATTGTTCTTATGGCTATGAATATAATGGGCCTTGCCCTCTGTGTTGTCATATAAATATCACACACAACAATAAGCATACCAGATGGGACAGGTAGCCTAAATTATGGAGACAACAGCACCGTAGCACTAATGAAAAAAGAGCAATGCAAGTCGGTTTACCCACGGCACTTCAACAACTGATGATGATTTATCCAACGTGTCATTAGCAGATGTCAGTTACAGTAACTAACAGAAAGACAGATGTTGCCAATTCATCGTGTGAATTCATAGTTTAAAATGGCCCTGGCCATAATATGCCTAAGCACCCACCAGCAATTTCCTCTCCATCTTTGAAAGGCTGCATGCTTTCTTATGCGCAGGCCAATACTGTAACTTCCGACAGTTAGCTACAGCTACACGCTCATTTAAAAATGCCTACATAACAATTACCCTACGCATGAACTACGAAAAGCGTAAAATTACATATAAACTCACCCATTTATAGATGCACTGCAATGTCCTGACATAAGATTGATAATAACGACAGTAATAACACACATATGGCGCTTGCGCTTCATGATAATTCCTATCAACCTGCTGCAAAAGCAGATACCTCTCTCCTATTGCTCTATTAGTCATACCTTGTCAAACAGTTTAAATAACATATGAAACAAATATAAACAGAGCATTCTTACCGTGTAATTAATCTCCACAATGTATTAAGGCCTAAGGTTTTTAAAACCATATCCATGGCCCTGGGTTTTTTTTATCCGCTACTGCTCAGCATCAGCAGCAGACATACAATGAGAGCGCTGATGCTACGAGACCCCGCCCTCCGTCCCTTGCAGAGAAAATGAGCTCTCGTGTCCGTCTTCAGTACCGGGAACTGCGGTGTCTGCTGCTCCACCTTGTATGCGCCGCCGTCCTGTGCGCTGCGGCTATACACGAAGAGAAAGCTATTGCCCTCTATTTCTTTCTTATTTTCAGCTCTCTGTCCCCGTTCAAGGAAACGGTGTCAACCTCTCAGACAAAGGAATGATAAGCCCACAGTGTCGTTCGTTGAAGTGGAGGCAGCCGCCACTGTCGTTTTCAGGCACAAGGAAAATGAACGATATACATATCTAGGCTAGGATATGCCTTAGCTGGGGAGATTCCCTAAAAATACGCCACTTCGATACAACTACGTCTTTTTCGTATCAGTTTATGAGAACTTATGCAGCAGGTTAGCATAATGAACGTAGCAGGTTAGGATAATTCGGTTACGGTTATGAAAAGGTTTAGGGTTAACGAAAATGCTCTCCTAACCCAAACTGTTACAAATAGTCACTTTGAAGTGGCGTGTTTTTAAGGAGTCAGGTTGTGACGACTGTGTGGGCGGAGTGTACCTCCGACAACATCAGTTGTTGTCAGTCAATACAGTCAGAACAAAAGTTTTATTAAAAAGTATGGATTTTAGCAAATAAAAGCACATCGCTACAGAGGACAAACATAGGTACTGTACGTGCAATGGTTTTAAAGTAACTGTCTAGGGTTTCCAGATTTCTATTAAATATGACCTATAATTAAAACAATTTGAGTGGATTAGTTATCGGATAATCATGAAAAGTGAATACTGATGAGTGAGAAAATTACAGAGGCACAAATATCATAACCCCAAAACATGCTAACCTCTCACCATTACCAATAATAGGGGAGGTTAGTATTTTTGGAGATATGACAAAGTCATAAGTCATTGACAAGTCATTGCGTGCTAGGAATATGGGACCAAATGCTAAACATTTGATTACTTTAATACATATATAAGTGAATTTGGCCAAATCCTTATGACACCTTCAAATGTGGGGACTAGATACATAAAATGCTTTAATTTCTAAACGGTAAAACAGATATCTATGAAAATAACCTCAAATAAAAGGTGACATTATGTACTGTAGCCTCATATCAAACATTTGATCTCAAATTCAAAATGTTGGAGTATACAGTGCATTTGGAAAGTATTCCGACCACATTTTGTTACGTTACAACCTTATTCTAAAATGGATTCAATAATTGTTTCCCCTCCTCAATCTACACATAGTACCCCACAATGACAAAGTGAAAACAGGTTTGTTGAAATGTTTTCACATTTAATAAATATAAAAAACAGAAATACCTTATTTACATAAGTATTCAGAACCCTTTGCTATGAGACTCGAAATTGAGCTCAGGTGCATCCTGTTTCCATTGGTCATCCTTGAGTTGTTTCAAGTCCACCGGTGGGAAATTCAATTGATGGGACATAATTTGGAAAGGCACCTAGCGTCTGGCTACTCTACCATAAAGGCCTGATTGGTGGAGGGCTGCAGAGATGGTTGTCCTTCTGGAGGTTCTCCCATCTCCACAGAGGGACTCTGTGCGCTGTCAGAGTGACCATTGGGTTCTTGGTCACCTCCCTGACCAAGGCCCTTCTCCCCCGATTGCTCAGTTTGGCTGCGTGGCCTGCTCTAGGAAGAGTCTTTGCTGCAGAAATGTTTTGCTACCCTTCCCCAGATCTGTGCCTCTTCACAATCCTGTCCCGGAGCTCCACGGACAATTCCTTTCGACTTCATGGCTTGTTTTTTCCTCTGTCATGCACTGTCAACTGTGGGACCTTATATGCAGTAGACAGGTGTGTGCCTTCCAATCAATTTGTCACATCTGCTCCTACAACACCCCCTACTGCTCATCCTGTGTCTCCTTGACCCGCCGCCTCCCCCAGTGCTCTTTCCCTCTCTCTATATGTGTGTGTGTGTGATTGTGTGGGCGGAGACATGTGTGCCGGAGTCAGAGCAGATCCCCACCAGCTGCAACCTCTTCCATAATCAAGATCTCTACTAATACTCAGCCCTGCCACTTCCACGTTGACAGATCGTAATTTCTGCCCACTCTGACTTTGGTCCCTATCTCCAGTCCCACGTCTCGTCATCCTGCTACTCTGTCCTGGATTCACCACTCTAATACTATCTTGGATTCCCCTCCGGACCTGCTTACCCTGTCTCAACCCCTCTCACTCCAGCCTCAGCCTCACACCTGGTTTCCAGCAACCCGCCCAAGCTTCCCCTGACCTGCACTCCATCTCCCCCTGTGTGTCAATAAATACCTTTCTTACTTCATCCCAGTCTCCCAGTCTGAGTCTGCTCTTGGGTTCCCCTGTTGCACTCAGTGTAACATTACAATCTGGCCAGAGAGATGAACCCAACAGACTCTGCTACTCTCCACCAAACCCTTGTCGGCCAAGGCGCCCTGCTCGAGCAACATGACCCAGCCCTGAAGACCCTTCAGGAGCACATCAAGGAGTTTTCACAGAGCCTGTCTGACCCTTCGCCCAGAGCTCACAACCAGATCCAAATACTTATCCTCCGCTCTGGGAGCAGTTTGTTCTGACTCCTGAGCGTTACTATGACAACTTCGGAGTTTGCAGAGCCTTTTTGGTACAATGTTCACTAGTATTTGAGCAACAGCCCTACTCTTATGCTAGCGAATGGGCCAAGATTTCCTTTCTGATTGGCTACCTCCATGGAGCAGCGCTTTCCTGGGCCACGGCGATGTGCGAGAGACAGTCTGCATCTGCTTCTCCAACTCCGGATTTACGGAGGAGATTAAGAAAGTCTTCGATCACCCGGTCTGCGGTAAGGATGCCGCTAAATGACTCCGGTCCCTCCGTCAAGGCCCCATAGTGTTGCTGAGATGGCATGTGAGTTTTGCAACCTCGCCGCTGAGAGCGGCTGGAATGAGGAGGCCCTTCAGGAAGCATTCCGGAACGCGCTCAATGAGACCCTCAAGGACGAGTTGGTGTCCAGGGATGAGCCTGATGGACTTGATGAACTCATCTCCCTCGCTATCCTCATTGACAACCGTCTCCGTGAGCTTTAGAGGAAGAGAGTAGGTAGGGTTGCATGTCCCATGACGTCGTCCCCAAAGTGACTGTACGTACATACCCCAACCAGAAGCCATGGATTACAGGCAGCATCCACATTGAGCTAAAGGCTAGAGCTGCCGCTTTCAAGGAGCGGGACTCCAAATCCCGCTTTGCCCTCCGACGAACCATCAAACAGCAAAACGTCAATACAGGATACTACACCGGCTCTGATGCTCGTCGGAAGTGGCAGGGTTTGCAAACCATTACAGACTACAAAGGGAAGCACAGCCGAGAGCTGCCCAGTGACACGAGCCTACCAGATGAGCTAAACTACTTCTATGCTCGCTTCGAGGTGAATAACACTGACACATGCATGAGAGCACCAGCTGTTCCAGAAGACTGTGTGATCACGCTCTCCGCAGCCAATGTGAGTAAGACCTTTAAACATGTCAACATACCCAAGGCCGCAGGGCCAGACGGATTACCAGGATGTGTACTGCGAGCATGTGCTGACCAACAGGCAAGTGTCTTCACTGACATTTTCAACCTCTAGTTAGTAATACCAACATGTTTTAAGCGGACCACCATAGTCCCTGTGCCCAAGTAAACTAAGGTAACCTGCCTAAATGACTACCGACCCGTAGCACTCACGTCTGTAGCCATGAAGTGCTTTGAAAGGCTGGTCCTTGCTGACATCAACACCACCATCCCAGAAACCCTAGACCCACACCAATTTGAATACCGCCCCAACAGATCCACAGATGATGCAATTTCAATTGCACTCAAACCTGCCATTTCCCACCTGGACAAAATGAACACCTATGTGAGAATGTTATTTATTGACTACAGCTCAGCGTTCAACACCATAGTGCCCTAAAAGCTCATCAATAAGCTGTCACTTGGACTGAACACCTCCCTCTGCAACTGGATCCTGGAATTCATGACGGGCCGCCCCCAGGTGGGAAGGGTAGATAACAGCACATCGGCCACTCTGCTCTGATCCTTAAATTAGGGGCCCCTCAGGGGTGCGTGCTCAGACCCCTCCTGTACTCCCTGTTCACTCATGACTGCACGTCCAGGCACAACTCCAACACCATCATTAAATTTGCCAATGATACAACAATGGTAGTCCTGATCACCGGCAACGACGAGACAGCCTATAGGGAGGAGGTCAGAGACCTGGCCGTGTGGTGCCAGGACAACAACCTCTCCCTCAACATGATCAAGACAAAGAAGATGATTGTGGACTATAGGAAAAAGAGGACCAAGCCATTCATCCCCCATTCTCATTGGTGTCCATATCACCAACAAACTAACATGGTCCAAGCACAGCAAGACAGTCGTGAAGAGGGCAGGACAAAACCTATTCCCCCTCAGGAGACTGAAAAGATTTGGCATGGGTCCTCAGATCCTCAAAACGTTCTACAGCTGCACCATCGAGAGCATCCTGACTGATTGCATCACTGCCTGGTATGGCAACAACTTGGCCTACGAGGCCTCCCGGGTGGCGCAGTGGTTAAGGGCACTGTACTGCAGTGCCAGCTGTGCCATCAGAGACTCTGGGTTCGCGCCCAGACTCTGTCGTAACCGGCCGTGACCGGGAGGCCCATGGGGCGACGCACAATTGGCCTAGCGTCGTCCGGGTTAGGGAGGGCTTGGTCGGTAGGGATGTCCTTTTCTCATCGCGCACCAGCGATTCCTGTGGCGGGCCGGGCGCAGTGCGCGCTAACCAAGGTTGCCAGGTGCACAGTGTTTCCTCCGGCACATTGGTACGGCTGGCTTCCGGGTTGGATGCGCGCTGTGTTAAGAAGCAGTGCGGCTAGGTTGGGTTGTGTATCGGAGGACGCATGACTTTCAACCTTCGTCTCTCCCGAGCCCGTACGGGAGTTGTAGCGATGAGACAAGATAGTAGCTACTACAACAATTGGACACCACGAAATTGGGGAGAAAAAGGGGTATAATAAAAAATAAAAACAATTAAATTAAAAAACTTGGCCTACGACCGCAAGGCACTTCAGAGGGTAGTGCGAACGGCACAGTACATCACTGGGGCCTAGCTTCCTGCCATCCAGGACCTCTATATCAGCCAGTGTAAAAATTGTCAAAGACTCCAGCCACCCTAGTCATAGACTGTTCTCTCTGCTACCGCATGGCAAGCGGTATCTGAGCGCCAAGTCTAGGTCCAAGAGGCTTCTAAACAATTTCTACCCCCAAGCCAAAAGACTCCTGAACATCTAGTCCCGGGCTACCCAGACTATTTGCAGTCCCCCCCCCCTCTCAACCCCTCTCACCCCCTCTTTACACCACTGCGACTCTCTGTTGTCATCTATGCACAGTAATTTTAATAACTCTACCTACATGTACATACTACCTCAAATAACCAGTGCCCCCGCACATTGATTTTGTATCGGTACCCCCCTGTATATAGTCTCGCTATTGTTATTTCACGGCTGTTCTTTAATTACTTGTTACTTTTATCTCTTATTCTTGTCTGTATTTTTCTTAAACTGAGTTGTTGGCTAGGGGCTCGTAAGTAAGCATTTCACTGTAAGGTCTACACACCTGTTGTATTCGGCTCATGTGACTAATACAATTTTATTTGATTTGATCTCGCTCTCCCTCCCTCTCTCCATGGGGTAAAGTTAACACCCGCAACCTTCCAAATGCAGGTAGATTTTGGCATTGGCAGGTAAGCCTCAATCTTGCAGGCAAAAACACATGATTTGAGTTGCATTACCACGGTAACCACCCGCCGTTAAAGTGGCAGTTGAACATTTTTGTCTCATCTGTGATATTTTGGTTAAAAGACTTGTCTCAAAAAAATGAAATTAAACAATATAGGCTACTGCTATCTAATGGTGTTCCTACGCATTTTGCGTAACCGAGGCATTCAAACAAGGCTGTAATGAAAACTAATGGGACTGTAGCGACTGTGTTGGCATCAAAATCCACATTTCTATTCGAGCGTTGATTGACATGGTAAAATACCAATAGTATTCGAGAAAATAAGAAAACTGACCCCTCTGACGCTATTCGTATCAGGCAAACTCATTGTGTGCCGTATAGCATCTTACTGTGCCCCAAGAACACAGTGGCCTCCATCATTCTTAAATGGAAGAAGTTTGGAAGCACCAAGATTCCTCCTAGAGCTGGCCGCCCGGCCAAACTGAGCAATCGGTAGAGAAGGGCCTTGGTCAGGGAGGTGACCAAGAACTTGAAGGTCACTTTGACAGAGCTCCATAGTTCCTCTGTGGAGATGGGAGAACCTTCCAGAAGGACAACCATCTATGCAGCACTCTACCAATTAGGCCTTTATAGTTGAGTGGCCACTCCTCAGTAAAAGACACATGACAGCCTGCTTGGAGTTTGCCAAAAGGCACCTAAATGACTCTGAGACCATGAGAAACAAGATGCTCTGGTCTGATGAAACCAAGATTGAACTCTTTGGCCTGAATGCCAAGTATCATGTCTGGAGGAAACCTGGCACCATCCCTACGGTGAAGCATGGTGGTGGCACCATCATGCTGTCGGGATTTTTTTGAAGCGGCAGGGACTGGGAGATGAGTCAGGATCGAGGGAAAGATGAATGGAGCAAAGTACAGAGAGATCCTTGATGAAAACCTGCTGTCACGTCTGCTCCTGCTCCACCCCTCCGGCATACGATGTCGCCAGAGTACTAACCACCGGTCATGGAATACATCATTATGCACACTCCAAAAAATTGAAAAAAATGTTTTTGCTTTGTCATTATGGGGTATTGCGTGTAGATTGAGGGGAAAATCAATGTAATACATTTTAGAATAAGGCTGTAATGTAACAAAATGTGGAAAAGTGAACGGGTCTAAATGCTTTCCGAATGCACTGTACACACTCACAGACAGACGGCAAGACCATTGTACCCAATGGAGGTCAAAATCATTTTGATGTGATTGACTTCAAATTTGCCTGGTCATGAAGGACCCCCGGTCACAGATATGTAACATTTTGGACGATTCAACTTTTTTAACACTTCACAACCACCCCTATGACTTATAATTAAGTCACTTCCTTTAATCGCAGGAAGCGTTGTACAGAGGATGGAACACAGTGTTTTTCTGTAACTGCAGGGAGAAGGAACCATGTTGAGGATGAATTCCTGTTGCCACAGGAAGCTGAACCTCAACACAGGGCATCCCTATAAGGTCACGATGGTTTGTGTGCATAGATGGTTAGCAAGCTCAATTGCAGTCCACGGTTATGTGAGGGCTGTAGGTATCGCTTTTCTATATGTAACAAATCAAATCAAAGTTTATTTGTCACATTCGCCGACTACAACAGGTGTAGTAGACCTTACAGTGAAATGCTTACTTACAGGCTCTAACCAATAGTGCAGGAAAAAAAGGTAGGTGTGTGTGTGTGTAGGTAAGTAAAGAAATAAAACAACAGTAAAAAGACATTTGAAAATAACAGTAGCAAGGCTATATACAGACACCGGTTAGTCAGGCTTATTGAGGTAGTATGTACATGTACTGTATGTATGGTTAAAGTGACTATGCATATATGATGAACAGATAGTAGCAGTAGCGTAAAAAGATGGGTTGGCGGGTGGTGGGACAAAATGCAGATAGCCTGGTTAGCCAGTGTGCGGAAGCACTGGTTGGTCGGGCCAATTGAGGTAGTATGTACATGAATGTATAGTTAAAGTGAATATACATATATGATAAACAGAGAGTAGCAGCATAAAAGAGGGGTTCGGGGGGGCACACAATGCAAATAGTCTGGGTAACCATTTGGTCACCTGTTCAGGAGTCTTATGGCTTGGGGATAAAAACTGTTGAGAAGCCTTTTGTCCTAGATTTGGCACTCCGGTACCGCTTGCCATGCGGTAGTAGAGAGAACAGTCTATGACTGGGGTGGCTGGGATCTTTGACAATTTTTAGGGCCTTCCTCTGACACCGCCTGGTGTAGAGGTCCTGGATGGCAGGCAGCTTTGCCTCAGTGATGTACTGGGCCGTACGCACTACCCTCTGAAGTGCATTGCGGTCAGAGGCCGAGCAATTGCCGTACCAGGCAGTTATGCAACCGGTCAGGATGCTCTCGATGTTGCAGCTGTAGAACTTTTTGAGGATCTCAGGACCCATGCCAAATCTTTTTAGTTTCCTGAGGGGGAATAGGCTTTGTCGTGCCCTCTTCACGACTGTTTTGGTGTGTTTGGACCATTCTGGTTTGTTGTTGATGTGGACAGCAAGGAACTTGAAGCTCTTAACCTGCTCCACTACAGCCCCGTCGATGAGAATGGGGGCGTGCTCGGTGCTCCTTTTCCTGTTGTCCACAATCATCTCCTTAGTCTTGTTTACATTGAGGTTGTTATTATTGTTATAGGTTGTTATTCTGGCACCACCTGGCCAGGTCTCTAACCTCCTCCCTATAGGCTTTCTCATCGTTGTTGGTGATCAGGCCTGTCATTGTTGTGTCGTCTGCAAACTTAATGATGGTGTTGGAGTCGTGCCTGGCCATGCAGTCGTGGGTGAACAGGGAGTACAGGAGGGAACTGAGCACGCACCCCTGGGGAGCTCCAGTGTTGAGGATCAATGTGGCAGATGTGTTGCTAACTAAGTCCAGGATCCAGTTGAAGAGGGAGGTGTTTAGTCCCAGGTTCCTTAGCTTAGTGATGAGCTTTGAGGGTACTATGGTGTTGAACGCTGAGCTGCAGTCAATGAATAGCATTCTCACATAGGTGTTCCTTTTGTCCAGGTGGGAAAGGGCAGTGTGGAGTGTAATAGAGATCGCATTATCTGTGGATCTGTTTCGGCGGTATGCAAATTGAAGTGGGTCTAGGGTTTCTGGGAAAATGGTGTTGATGTGAGCCATTACCAGCCTACGGCTACGAACATGAGTGCTACGGGTCTGTAGTCATTTAGGCAGGTTGCCTTTGTGTTCTTGGACACAGGGACTATGGTGGTCTGCTTGAATTATGTTGGTATTACAGACTCAATCAGGGACATGTTGAAAATGTCAGTGAAGACACCTGCCAGTTGGTCAGCACATGCCTGGAGCACACGTCCTGGTAATCCGTCTGGCACCGCAGCCTTGTGGATGTTGACCTGTTTAAACGTCTTACTCACGTCGTCTACAGAGAGCGTGATCACACAGTCACCCGGAACAGCTGATGCTCTCATGCATTCCTCAGTGTTGCTTGCCTCGAAGTGAGCAAAGATGTGATTTATCTCGTCTGGTAGGCTTGTGTCACTGGGCAGCTCGCGGTTGTGCTTCCCTTTGTAGTCTGTAATAGTGTGCAAGCCCTGCCACATCCAACGAGCGTCGTAGCCGGTGTAGTATGATTCAATCTTAGCCCTGTATTGACGCTTTGCCTGTTTGATGGTTCAGTGTTGGGAACAATCATCGCCAAGGACTCCAGCATGTAGCACCAGTCAATTAATTATTATCTGATAGGGAAACAGCATGTATAATAAAAGTTTACCACAGCAGAAATACATGAAAATTACAATGGACAATATACCTGATAGGAAACAGCAGGAATAGCACGTCATGCAATGCAGCTACCACAGGGAATGACCAGATAGCACTAGCTGAATTTATATAAGACAAAATACACTACAAATATTCACAAAGAAAATCCCATTACTTATGTACAATATTCCAGCAATGTCTACAAACACATTCTTATAACATTTTATATACATTCTTTTAATGTATCGTGCTTTGCAACCGTTAACTTACCACTGGTTTGGCGCTTGTTGACTGGGACGATTCTAACCCGAACACCACCCCTTGTAAGCAAGCCAAACAAACCAGCCAGTAAGATTCCATGTTGAGTAGGTGAAGGCAAGACCAAACGAACAAATCAAATCAAATCAAATTTTATTTGTCACATACACATGGTTAGCAGATGTTAATGCGAGTGTAGCGAAATGCTTGTGCTTCTAGTTCCGACAATGCAGTAATAACAAGTAATCTAACTAACAATTCCAAAACTACTGTCTTGTACACAGTGTAAGGGGATAAAGAATATGTACATAAGGATATATGAATGAGTGATGGTACAGAGCAGCATAGGCAAGATACAGTAGATGGTATCGAGTACAGTATGTACAAATGAGATGAGTATGTAAACAAAGTGGCATAGTTAAAGTGGCTAGTGATACATGTATTACATAAGGATACAGTCGATGATATAGAGTACAGTATATACGTATGCATATGAGATGAATAATGTAGGGTAAGTAACATTATATAAGGTAGCATTGTTTAAAGTGGCTAGTGATATATTTACATCATTTCCCATCAATTCCCATTATTAAAGTGGCTGGAGTTGAGTCAGTGTCAGTGTGTTGGCAGCAGCCACTCAGTGTTAGTGGTGGCTGTTTAACAGTCTGATGGCCTTGAGATAGAAGCTGTTTTTCAGTCTCTCGGTCCCAGCTTTGATGCACCTGTACTGACCTCGCCTTCTGGATGATAGCGGGGTGAACAGGCAGTGGCTCGGGTGGTTGATGTCCTTGATGATCTTTATGGCCTTCCTGTGACATCGGGTGGTGTAGGTGTCCTGGAGGGCAGGTAGTTTGCCCCCGGTGATGCGTTGTGCAGACCTCACTACCCTCTGGAGAGCCTTACGGTTGAGGGCGGTGCAGTTGCCATACCAGGCGGTGATACAGCCCGCCAGGATGCTCTCGATTGTGCATCTGTAGAAGTTTGTGAGTGCTTTTGGTGACAAGCCGAATTTCTTCAGCCTCCTGAGGTTGAAGAGGCGCTGCTGCGCCTTCTTCACGATGCTGTCTGTGTGAGTGAACCAATTCAGTTTGTCTGTGATGTGTATGCCGAGGAAGTTAAAACTTGCTACCCTCTCCACTACTGTTCCATCGATGTGGATAGGGGGGTGTTCCCTCTGCTGTTTCCTGAAGTCCACAATCATCTCCTTAGTTTTGTTGACGTTGAGTGTGAGGTTATTTTCCTGACACCACACTCCGAGGGCCCTCACCTCCTCCCTGTAGGCCGTCTCGTCGTTGTTGGTAATCAAGCCTACCACTGTTGTGTCGTCCGCAAACTTGATGATTGAGTTGGAGGCGAACAATAGTGTGGCAAGGGGAATAACCAATAATAACTCTGTTACACTCCCCCTGCTGAATTCTACTTGCAAACTAAAATGAAAATACACGACTGTGCTATGCAAACACACCAGGTACAGGAACACTCAACATACTGTATGTACAACATTTTGCAGAAGATTAAAACATGTTTGGGGCCACTTAGAAGAGAAAAAAAGGCAAAGATGTGTATTGAGGATGAAGACCTTGCTTTCAAACAGTCGCTAAATATTCCCGTCGTCAGACTATTGTCCACAAGCATTGGAGTGAAAAGATGTTCAACAGTCCCCTTCGCCCTTATAGGTAAACATGGCTGTCAAAAGTTAGGCACACTGGCCTCCCGAGTGGCGCAGTGGTTAAGGGTGCTGTACTGCAGCGCCAGCTGTGCCATCAGAGCCAGCAACTCCTGTGGCGGGCCGGGCGCAGTGCGCGCTAACCAAGGTTGCCAGGTGCATGGTGTTTCCTCCGGCACATTGGTGCCGCTGGCTTCCGGGTTGGATGCGCGCTGTGTTAAGAAGCAGTGCGGCTTGGTTGGGTTGTGTATCGGAGGACGCATGACTTTCAACCTTCGTCTTTCCCGAGCCCGTACGGGAGTTGTAGCGATGAGACAATATAGTAGTTACTACAACAATTGGATACCACGAAATTGGGGAGAAAAAGGGGTAAAATTCAAAAAAACTAAAACAAAAACAAAAAGTTAGGCACACTAAGTGACTTGAAAAGACCTCAAATAAAAATAACCACAATTAGAATCTTTATCATATCCTCATCTCATTCTCGTCCTGTGAAATCTAACCATGTCCATAATAGTGTTTTTTAAAAAAGAAGAAAATATGTAAATACATTTTGAACCTCTGTATTCACATATTAGCCTTTAAGACAACAAAATACTCATTAAAGAGATACCCCCACATAGATGGATTTAAACCTTTCAATCTCTAACTCTCTACTGATTCATAATCTCATTATGTCTCGACACCGGTTTAAGTAGTCTCCCTGCCCTTGACCTAATACAACCCAGAAAACCTTCAACTACACATGGGGTGACAGTGACATGTGCTGTGGTGTAGAAGGTGCGTGTGTAGCTGGTCAGGTAAGGAATGGTCAGAGTTTGTATCAGTATGGAGACAGTATGGAGACTGGTCAGTGTGCTCAGTCACTACACTTAAGTTCTTGGGCAGTCATGAGGACTCTCTGATTGAGGCAGGCCCTCAGGCTGTGATACAGCTTCAACAGAATTGTTTGTACAGATGAACGTGGTACCTTCAGGCATTTGGAAATTGCTGAACCAGACTTGTGGAGGTCTGCAAAAATCAATTCTGAGGTTGTGGGTGATTTCTTTTGATTTTCCCATGATGTCAAGCAAAGAGGCACTGAGTTTGAAGGTAGGCCTTGAAGTACATCCACAGCTACACCTCCAATTGAGTCAAATTATGTAAATATCAGAAGCTTCTAAAGCCATGACATCGTTTTCTGGAATTGTCCAAGATGTTTAAAGGCACAGTCAACTTAGTGTATGTAAATTTATGACCCACTGGAACTGTGATACAGTGAATTATAAGTGAAATAATCTGTCTGTAAACAATTGTTGAAAAAATTACTTGTATCAGGCACAAAGTAGATGTCCTAACCGACTTTCCAAAAATATAGTTTGTTATTTAACAAGAAATTTGTGGAGTGGTTGAAAAACAAGTTTTAATGACTCCAACCTATGTGTATGTAAACTTCCGACTTCCGAAAAATCTTGCATATCTTAATTTATTTCCACAATTAACTAATAATATGTCTAATGATGTAGGCACTTCCTACGAAGGATTGTTACATATAACCAGGACTGGCACAACTAAAATTACATTTTTGGCAAGCAATTATTGTGATTCAACCTATACTGCCCCTAACATCATTACCCCATAGCAACATATGTTGTATACATACACTCTCCCCATCCTTTCCCCACAAACAAACACAAGCTCAGATGTTCAACAGTTGTTCCATCCCAGAGCCCAACTCAAGAGAATACTTGATGTCTGAATGTGTGTACAGTTGTAGCTGTTTGAGAACGCATTCCAAATTGGACAAGAATGGGGAGATTTGATGAAAAAATGTCTAGTTTTAACGGATGGAGCTCAGATACACCCCTATCCCCCGAAACACACACACACACTGGTCCCCCATTGTAACCATTTTCCCAAGCACCTCTGTGCAGCCAGACCAGCCGATTATTTTGTGCCACTAGGGTCACAATAATTTGTCCCGTCTCATTGTCCGAGTGTGACCCCCTCCCCATGGGTCCACCGGAATCCCCACAGGCTAGGTACAAGGTCGTCAAGGTTCTCATTAGCAGCTTTGAGAAATTCCTTCTATATTATGCTCATCCATCCGGGGACTTTGGCTTTGTTTTATCAACCCTGCCAGGCAGGCTCAGACTCTTGAGGGGGCAGTGCTGCTTTAGTGGGTCTCTGACCGCGTTTATCTTTCTGTCTTGGCTGTGTATAGGCTACTTGCAGTGGGCCTTTAAAACAGATAAGGACTTCTCCTTAGTTTGTGGATCTCTCAGGTGGGTGTCTAGGATATAGGGTTGGGGACCATTCCATCATGAAAGGACAATACATTTATTTAAAATGTACATCCCATATCTGCACAAATTGAAAACTCTCTCTGTCACAACTCCTGCTCGCAGACACACATGGGCTCTGGCTTTTGCAAGCATTATCCTTTTTCACTCACTTAACTCATCACACTTTTTCAATCACACAAACACACACTCTATCTTCCGTCACAGCCACAGCCTGAATTGCTTGTGAAGGTTATTGTTCTCACTGTACAGTGCCTTGCGAAAGTATTCGGCCCCCTTGAACTTTGCGACCTTTTGCCACATTCCATGCTTCAAACATAAAGATATAAAACTGTATTTTTTTGTGAAGAATCAACAACAAGTGGGACACAATCATGAAGTGGAACGACATTTATTGGATATTTCAAACTTTTTTAACAAATCAAAAACTGAAAAATTGGGCGTGCAAAATTATTCAGCCCCCTTAAGTTAATACTTTGTAGCGCCACCTTTTGCTGCGATTACAGCTGTAAGTCGCTTGGGGTATGTCTCTATCAGTTTTGCACATCGAGAGACTGAATTTTTTTCCCATTCCTCCTTGCAAAACAGCTCGAGCTCAGTGAGGTTGGATGGAGAGCATTTGTGAACAGCAGTTTTCAGTTCTTTCCACTCGATTGGATTCAGGTCTGGACTTTGACTTGGCCATTCTAACACCTGGATATGTTTATTTTTGAACCATTCCATTGTAGATTTTGCTTTATGTTTTGGATCATTGTCTTGTTGGAAGACAAATCTCCGTCCCAGTCTCAGGTCTTTTGCAGACTCCATCAGGTTTTCGTCCAGAATGGTCCTGTATTTGGCTCCATCCATCTTCCCATCAATTTTAACCATCTTCCCTGTCCCTGCTGAAGAAAAGCAGGCCCAGACCATGATGCTGCCACCACCATGTTTGACAGTGGGGATGGTGTGTTCAGGGTGATGAGCTGTGTTGCTTTTACGCCAAACATAACGTTTTGCATTGTTGCCAAAAAGTTCAATTTTGGTTTCATCTGACCAGAGCACCTTCTTCCACATGTTTGGTGTGTCTCCCAGGTGGCTTGTGGCAAACTTTAAACAACACTTTTTATGGATATCTTTAAGAAATGTCTTTCTTCTTGCCACTCTTCCATAAAGGCCAGATTTGTGCAATATACGACTGATTGTTGTCCTATGGACAGAGTCTCCCATCTCAGTTGTAGATCTCTGCAGTTCATCCAGAGTGATCATGGGCCTCTTGGCTGCATCTCTGATCAGTCTTCTCCTTGTATGAGCTGAAAGTTTAGAGGGACGGCCAGGTCTTGGTAGATTTGCAGTGGTCTGATACTCCTTCCATTTCAATATTATCGCTTGCACAGTGCTCCTTGGGATGTTTAAAGCTTGGGAAATCTTTTTGTATCCAAATCCGGCTTTAAACTTCTTCACAACAGTATCTCGGACCTGCCTGGTGTGTTCCTTGTTCTTCATGATGCTCTCTGCGCTTTTAACGGACCTCTGAGACTATCACAGTGCAGGTGCATTTATACGGAGACTTGATTACACACAGGTGGATTGTATTTATCATCATTAGTCATTTAGGTCAACATTGAATCATTCAGAGATCCTCACTGAACTTCTGGAGAGAGTTTGCTGCACTGAAAGTAAAGGGGCTGAATAATTTTGCACGCCCAATTTTTCAGTTTTTGATTTGTTAAAAAAGTTTGAAATATCCAATAAATGTCATTCCACTTCATGATTGTGTCCCACTTGTTGTTGATTCTTCACAAAAATACAGTTTTATATCTTTATGTTTGAAGCCTGAAATGTGGTGAGCCTTAAGACGTTCAAAGACCAGGTTTTCAGTGGCCACATATACCAAGACATCATCAAGGTAACGCAGCAGGCTAGGAAAGTACTGATCCCGGAAGATGTTTAGCATCATCCTCATGAATGTTGCAGGAGTGTTACATAACCCCTGTGTCATACGGTTGTATTCATACAATCCAAATGGTGATGCAAAGGCTGTGAATCTCCAATCGTCCTTATGCATTTCCACATTGTAGTAGACAGAGGTAAGGTTCACCGTTAAAGAAAAGGCATTTTTACCTAAATCAGCCGGCGTGTCAACCTGCTGAGGGAGTGGATGAGCATCTTTGAAGGTGCGAGCATTGAGCCCAGGAAAGTCAACACAGAGTCTCAGGTCCCCAGACTTCTTCCAGACAAGGACAAGGGGTGAGGCAAACTCACTACTTGACTCCCTTATGATTTCACATTCCTCCATCTCATTGAATGCTTGCTTGAGCTTCTCATGCTGATTAGGTGAAAAGAGTCGGTATGGCATCCAAAGGGGTTTCTCATCACTGAGTCGGATGCAATGAAAACAGCCAGTAGCTTTTCCACAATCCAACTTATGCCTGGAAAAGATGGACTGGTACTCAGCTATGAGCTGGATAAGCTTCTCCTTACCAGCAGGAGACACTTGACAGGAGTTATCGTCAAAATCAGTTAAAGGTAAGTCACGTAAAACACCCAAACTGATTGAACTCTCAGGTCCGTCAGTATCGTCAAGTCGGCTGGAACCGTCATCAGTCAGAGTCAAGTCATCTTGACGGTCAGTGAGTATGTCAGTCGTTCTCTGCACATGCCGCTGCAAAGCTGTTGGTGAATCATCAGTCACGCGCAAACAATCATAGTCCTCTAAAGCCATGCAGGATAGGACATTGGATAGCGTGGCATTTTGTCTCAATATCACTGCCTTCTGAGAATGGTTGATCACTTTAACAGGAAACCACCCATCCCCCCACAACATAGCTACAGTCCTCGCTACCATGACATACCTCGGTGTTGTACTTGAACTGCTGGGCTCGCTAATGACAGCACTGCCAGGTTCTGAGTGTTTCGTAGTCTGCCCCAGACTAAGTGCTCCTGCGTAAGCTCTAGCGTCCCAGTCCCTTAAAACCTGTTCAGGATAGGGGGCAGTATTTCCCCTTTGGATGAATTGTGTGCCCATAGTGAACTGCATCAGAATCTGTCCCAAATTGCTAATATATGCATATTATTATTATTATTGGATATAAAACACTCTGAAGCTTCTAAAACCGTTTGAATTATGTCTGTGAGTATAACAGAACTCACAGGGCAGGCAATCTTCCAAACTAGTTTTGGAATCCTGAAAGTTGGGGCAACTTTGACGTCATCGCCCCCTCCCTTCCCAACAAGTTATGGATCTGGAAACACTTCCTATGTCTTCCACTAGATGTCCTCATTCAGTAGAAAGTGTAGTCAAGCATTTGCTGTGAACTCTGACCTAATGGGGAGGAATTTGCTACAAAGATTCACGTGCTTGAGGGCGCATATGCGTTAGAGGGCTTTGTCTGTTCCAGTCAGCCCCAGATGAACTAGGATTGTCCGGTTGGAATGCCATTTGTTTTGTATGTTTATAACATCCTGAAGATTGATTCTGCACTTAGTTTGACCAGTTTCATCGACCTGTAATATGTAATTTGGAAGTTTTGATGCAAAATTATCCTGGACCAGAAGTCATTTTTTGGGCATTTGAGCTGAAACTGGTAGCAGATAATGCTACATGGACACTAGAATTGAACATTATGAAACAAAACGATTTATTGTTGAAGTAGGACTCCTTGCAGTACATTCTGATCGAAGACCATCAAAGGTAAGGGAATATTTATGTTGTAATTTTGTATTTCTGTTGACTCCAACATAGCGGAGAAATATTGTTATTTCTGAGCGCCGTCTCAGATTATTGCATGGTAAGCTTTTTCCGTAACGTTAAAAAAAAATGTGACACAGCGGTTGCATTAAGAACCAGTGTATATTTTTAATTATATGTAGAACATGTATCTTTAGTCAAAGTTTATGATGAGTATTTCTGTTATCTGGCGTAGCTTTCTATAATTGCTCCGGACATTTTTGAGAATTTTTTGAACATGGCGTCAATGTAAACCGAGATTTATGGATATAAAATGCATATTATCGAACAAAACATAAATGTACTGTGTAACATGTCATATGACTGTCATCTGATGAAGATTTTCAAGAGGTTAGTGAATGATTTTTTTTTTAAATCCTGCTTTTTGTCATTTTATCTTTTGTGGCACAAAATGGCTGCCTTTTGTCTTTGTTTTGGTGGTGGTCTAACATAAATATGTGCTGTGTTTTCGCCGTAAAACATTTAAATCTGACACCCTGGGTAGATGAACAAGGTGTTTATCTTTCATTTGAGCTATTGGACTTGTTAATGTGTGGGGGTTAAATATTTCTAAGAATATTTTTGCATTCCCTGCGCCACCGTTTCAGCTGAACGGGGGGGGGGGGGGGGGGGGGGGTGTAGTTCCCATAGGGGAACCCATAGGCTTAACACGTTAAAGTCCCGTAGTTCCAACTTTGTCAGATACTTCACTGTCTGACCATTTGCCAGAGCCACACCAGAGCATCCGATTGTAATGTATTTTCTAGGTCGTTCCAGCTATGAGGTGCATTAAAACTACAGTGCCTTGCA